>NC_046160.1:6649930-6654930 GCF_011064425.1 Rattus rattus
CCACAGGACCTAAGCAAATGCATACAGAATGACTCTTAGGGCCTCTCCTTAAGAGCAACCACCTGTACTCTCTTCCTGTTCTTCAACTGCATCTTCACACACACACACACACACACACACACACACACACACACACACAAATGATGAGACTTGGAACGGGACAAACACATTAACAGAATTCCATCCAAGGCAAGTGCAGACCCCAGAAGCACAAACCACTTCCAGTGGAGAAGAAGCTGGTGGGAACTGATGGGTTTCGCACCTGACCTCAGGCTCCTTCCCACAGTCCTGATGCCCCCTGCATGCGTTCAATTTTCCCTTGAGCCAGGTGTTATCATCCTGCTGGTTTCCCCATTCACAAGCTAAATTAAAATTAACCGTGTGTTTATTATACATGTGTTTGCCAGTCACTATATTACTTGTAAAATACCCTTTAATAGTTATTTTCTCAAAGAGTATCTTCCACAAATGGTGCTGGTCAGACTGGACAGTCGCAGGCAGAAGACTGAGGCTTGGTTACTGTCTCTCACCCTGAACATAACTCCCAATGGACCACTGATCTCAGACCTGATATCCTCACTGTTAGAGGATAAAGTAGGGGCAGGAGTGGGCACAGAAAAGGCCATTCTGAATAGGACCCTGTAGCCTTAAGATCAACAATGGAGTCAAAATTTAAAAGCTTCTGTTCACCATCTGAACACCATCATTTGAGTGAAGAGCCAGCCTGCAGAATGGAGAAAAACAAGCTACATATCTAAGAGAGGGCTGGTGTCTAGCATATTCAGAGAATGTTCTAGGCTAACACTAAGAAAACAAACAATCCAAAAATCAGGGCATGAAACATAAACAGAGTTCTCAAAAGATTAAATGCAAATGGCCAAGATTTTTTTAATGTTCACCCCCTTTTGCCATGGGGGAAATGCAAATTAAAACTACTGTGAGATTCCATCTCACGCCAGTCAGAATGGCTAGGATCATGAAAACAAAGGACAGTTCCTGGCATGGATACGGGAAAGGGGAACACGTAAGTCACTGCTAGTGGGAGTGCCAACTGGTACAGCTACTGTGGAAATCAGTGTGGAGGTTCCTGGAAACGCTAGAAATAGGTTTACCATATGATACAGCCATACCACTCCTGGGCATGGTCCCAAAGGACTCTATATCCCACTACAGAGATCCTTGTTCATCCCGATTCATTCCTGCTCTCATCACAATAACCATGGGAGGGAAACGACCTGGATGTCCATCCGCATATGAACGGGTAATAAAAACATGGCTCTCACACACACAGGACAGAATGCTATTCGGTTGGAAAAAGCAGTTGAACTGAAGAAATTTCCAGGAAAATAGACGGAGTGAAAATAACTCATCTGGGTGAGGTAACCCAGATCCAGGAAGACAAATGCTGCTTGTCTCAGATGGGATGCTAGCTTTGAAGCTTTAAATATGTGTTTTCACATTGAAGTGTCCACAGAAGGCAGGAAACTATTGAAGAGTTCAAAGGAAAGAGGACAGAATACAGACAGTATGAAAGGGGAAAGAGAAATAATGAAGGGAAGGGGAGGGAAGAGTATGAGGAGGCAATGCCAATACTAGAGTCCTTAGAGAATGGCACATAGAAACCTGCTACCACAGAAGCTTTCTAAAGTGTGTGTGTGGGGGGGGGTGGGTGTGTGTATGCGCGCACGCGTGCGTGCGCACGCACGCTCGCTTGAGTGCCACTGCCAGGTATGGATCACCTCTTCTCAAGTTGTTGGTTGGTGTGATCCCACTGACTCTCCCCTCAAAACATTCTAGGCTATTGTCATTGCTCTTGGATACCCTCAGAGGCCCTAGGGGAGAATAATAAACAACCCCCACTTTATCATCTTTAACCCCATAGATTAGTCCATCAATCTATCAACCATCATCAGAGAAGCTTCTTTTTGAAAAAAAAATAGCAATTGATACCCATATTCACAACAGGTCAACCTGTACAGAATAAGCGCCTATGTCGAGGTTTTAAATGAGACATCCATATCACACGCTCATAGCAGGGCTCATTGAAGAAGAAGGCAATGAGAAGACGGTAAGACCCAGAGGGAGGAGGTATCTACAATGAAACAGTATTCATCAGATGGGACATCACAGGTGCACACATGAACTTCCTGGGGCTGTGACTGCATGAATAAGACTTGTATAAGATCAAGCCAGCCCAAATCCCAGCACTGGTGAAGGAGGAGCTCATGAAAACCCACACCTAAGGAGAAGCTATTGTAGTGGATGGCTATTTGGGAAGGGGGAGTTGGTTTTCTTCAGGGACTTATGCCTTGGAAAGCCATTCACACTCCAGTGTCTGGTCCCACATCCATGTACACATGACCGCACTGCATGCACTCAGAGGGTAGCTTCTAAAAAGGGAGGAGAGAGCATAGAAAGTTAGGAGGGGAAAGTAATGAGGGCTAGAGGAGGAGCAGGAGGAATGGGAGGAGGTGCCTTTGATCCAAACACACATACATGTGTGGGTACGAATTATTTAAAACTAGTAGTAGCTCACATGAGGACGGAGGTTCAAACTAAGCCAAAACCAAACCAAACCAAAGTAAACCAAAGCAAAGCAAACCAAAACAAACCAAAACAAAACAAGGCGAAAAGCAATGGAGTAAAGAGGCACAGTCACTGTGCTTGCCGTGTGTGTAGGCTTCGTGGCACTCTGGTCTTCTCACCAGAAAGAGAGAGAGAGAGAGAGAGAGAGAGAGAGAGAGAGAGAGAGAGAGAGAGAGAGAGAGAGAGCCAGCCCAAGGCATGTGCCAACGGGTACCCCAAATCAATCAATCTTCTTTTTGGTAATAAGTAAACACTCTCTCATGAAGAGGATGCCCAGGGAACTGGACTTCTGTAACTTTTTATGAAGCTAGGCATAACAATAAGTTCATGGGCTACACTGTAGTTTTCATACCTGGATACGATATGAGATGATCGACTCAGGGTAATGAGCATGCCCAGCCCGCCAAACACTTGTCATCTGTGTTGAGGGAATTCAACTGCCTCTCTCTGCTTCTAAACACCTTGAAGAACGGCAAATCCCCCCCCCGCAAAATTATTGATTGTTTGTGCATTTCACATCATGCACCCCAATCTCACTCATCTCCCTGCGCCTTCCTATCTGCCCTCTGCCCTTGGAACCTTCCTTTCAAAATAAAATAAAAATAAGCAAACAAAAAAAATAGTAGATAAAATATTTTTTAAAGAATGATCCTTTTCTTACACTGGTGATATGATCCCATAGGTGAAAGAGCGTGCTTAGCCGGGTAAGCACAAGAATGTGAGTTTGACCCCTGGGACCTCCAGTGGCAGGAGAGAGCTAGTTCCTGAAAGTTACTCCACACAGGCACACCACACATGCATGCACTCACGCACCCCAATACTAATAGTAACAGATGAAACCATTTTTTTTCCTAGGGGGTTGAGAGATGGCTCAGTGGTTAAGGGTGCTTACTGCTCTTTCAGAGGTCCAGGGGTCAGTTCCCAGCACCCACATGGTGGATCGCAGCCCTTTTACCTCCAGTGCCAGGGGAACTGACCTCTTCTGCTTGCGTACATGTGCACACCTGTACAGTCAGGTACGCACATAGACCATAAAATGAAATACACAGTTTGGAAAAATACTAATCTTTTTTTTTTCTACCCTACCTCCTGGGGCAGAGCAGTCCTTATCTTGGACAAGACTCGGGGCACTGCTGGTAGGAGCACCTTGTCTTCCTTGGGCTAACATCCACTGTCTCCTTCAGGATGCTTTCTTTGGGAATTTTCCACTCCCCCCACCTCGCCCCCAACTTAGCAATGGAATGACTTCAGAAAGAAACCGTTGCTGACAGACTCTGTGGTGATCCCATTTGTGGGTAGCTGCAGACGGCGACTCCCGGTAGACATCATCAGTCAGTCCTGCCGCCTTCTTCCCACAGAGCCCTCGCTCAACACCCTTCTCAAGGTCACATTCTAGGTGACCATTAGGGTCAAAAACAATTATGAATGACACCTAATTACCAGTAGTCCTGCTGCAGGATAACAAAGCTGGACAGGACTCTCAATTGGCCAGGCTCTGACGCAAACTTATGAAGTTATATCCGTCTTGATCCCAGGAGGCCTGAACAGACACTTATAGACTAGGACAGGATCCCTGCCTTCCCCTTTAGTCCTAGAAGCACCTAGCCCGAGTCCCTTTCCTCCAGAAGCTTATTTGGCCCCATGCCCACATAAGTCATAGGGAGAACATGTCACCAAGTGAGGATTAAGGACTGTCAGGTACTAGCTTGTGGGAAGACTGGTCTGGCATGGGGAGGGGATATGCTAAATAGACATCGTATGACCATTCTACTCATGCTATCTCAGGCATGTTTAGGGATGAGCATGAAGCTAAGAACAAAGGGGAACCAGGATTCTACCCAGCCTTGTATGCAGTTGGTGATGGACTAAAAATGCTTCCCCTCGCTGGGTCTCAGAAGGCTCATCCCAAAGTGAGCTCCAAGGCTTCCAGCCCTAAAATTACACTTCTCTGTCTAGAACAACAAGTAACTTTGGCAGCCCTAAGGGCCTCTTCAACTGGGCAGGCCAGGCGTACCCACAGTCCTCACTGCACCCCACCCCCACTTGAGAATGTGCATGAATGCCTATGCTCCTGCACACACATGCGTGTACACACACACACACACTCACACACACACACACTCACAGATACACACACAGATACACACACGGACACACATAAACAGACACACACACACTATGAGGGTACACACACAGACACATACATACACACTGTGAGGGTACACACACACACACACACACAGAGATACACAGAGACACACATAAACAGACACACACAGAGAGAGAGACACACACAGACACACACTGTGAGGGTACACACACAGACACATACACACTGTGAGTGTGTACACACACACACACACACTCACAGATACACACGCAGAGACACACACGGACACACATAAACAGACACA
>NC_046160.1:6659930-6689930 GCF_011064425.1 Rattus rattus
CGACATAAGCAGCAAGTCTTGGGACTTGAGGTTCAGGGCCAGCTCTTGGCATCACCCCTAGACCTCACCTACTCCATCTGGCTAAGCAATCACCAGTTGGTGACAACTAGGTGGCACCTGGGACAGAGAGATGTCTACCTCGGGACTATGGTTCCCTTTCCAGGAAAACTAACACCTGTCTTGTGCCTCTCAGGCTCCAGAGCCTCTCTACCCAGCTCTGAAAACTGCAAGTCCATCTTCTCTCCATGCTCCCACACTCTCCTCTGGAACCTCACCCCAGCAGGAAACCGAGAGGCATTCCACCTGCCCTGACCCCACCCTTTCTAGCCCCTCACTCCTGTATAACGCAGAGTGTGTATCAGGCTGGGGTGTGGAGGAGTAGATAGAGTTCAGCCCCTTATGCCTAGATTCCAGAGCAGCTATCTAACTGCTTTCCTTCCTCTGGCTTTTTTCAAGCCCTGTCTGAGAAGACCGTGTTCACACCTAATCTCTATGGAAGCACGGAATTTGGCCTTTGTAAAATAATCCAAACCATCCTTGCCCCTCCTTGGCTTCAGGCTTTCCCCACCATTGCCTGTGAGATGAAGAAGGGCTTTCCTAAGCCTGGCATGCGCAGACCCCATTCTCCACAGAGCTGTAGGCAGCGCACGGATTCCAGATCACCGGCACTAGCCTCTCAGCTCAGCTGTCATTCGTCCTGATTCTGCTCATTCTCCAGCGGCCTGTGACCACCCTACCAAGCGAATGCTTACCCTGCTTCTAAAACTGGCTTTTTAAAAGAAAGTTTTATTTATATTTATTTTATATGTATGTCTGAGTGTCTGCGTGTGCCATCAATGTGCGTGGGCCCAAATAATCAAGAAGAGGTTCGTCAGCAGCTGTTAGGTGCTCTGTATGGGTGTGGGAACCGAATCGGAGTCTCCTCTGAGAAGAACAAGGCTCCTTGCATGAAGCCGTCTCTGCAGCCTGACAAGAGCTTTTTATCATCACGTGTGTTTCTGTGTTTCATTTTGGACATCTCTCTCTCTCTCTCTCTCTCTCTCTCTCTCTCTCTCTCTCTCTCATTCTGAATCCTGACAGAGTTCATACAAGAAAGAAGAATTTGGGGCACAGTGTAGTGGTTCATCACTGTGCCCCAAGCACTTAGGAGGTAAGGAAGAACAATCACATGCTCAAGGCCACCGTTCAGTGTTTGGACAGACGGTACAGGCTTTTCAAGGATGCCACAAGTACAGGGGACATGAGTGGAGGCATGACAGAAAGCTGAGTTTCAGCGCTAAGAGTTTGGTTTCTTAGTTCAAATGACAGCTTTGCATTTTATGAATGGACATTAAAATCTAGCTCATATTATATGATCCGAAAAGAAAAGACTCTACAGTTTCTTTTCACTGTCCCCAGCCTGACAAGGTAGAATAGCGTTTTCCACTGTGTGCTTCATGGATACGAGTGACCTCACTGGACTCCAGTGTATGCCTCACGGGCATGAGTGACTGGAAAAAGCACAGCTGTTAGGTCTGCCCTCCCTACCCAGGACACCAAGTACCTCAAATGCATCACTGTGTGCATCCTAAGGTCTCACAGGAGTGCTAGGTAAAACACGAACCAGCACAAGCCTTCCTTTCCTTGCTTCTTGTCCTCCTCTACGCTAACGGAATGTCAGGGGTCATCTCTGGAGGGGAGAAATTAGTAGACCACGCAATCTCCTTATGCCTCAGAGTCCTGTGACTAACCAGAGGATAACGGTTGTTTCTACTTTTATAGATCTAATGAACACAAATTGAGTTGATGGCCCCTGTTATGCCAAGAAGCCTTAATGTGCGGGATGTGTGATCACTGGGCACTATCAACGCTCCTCCCATTTTATTACTCTTACCAAACTGAAATGATCGTCAAGCCCAAAGTTCTTGAAACCACACTGTCTTCTCTTGACTTGGGCAATGCAATTCCAGGTAAATTAGCTCAACCTCTCTGGCCTCAGCTCTACCATCTGTAAGCCAAGAGACTCAGTGAGGCCACTTCTAGAGATGACCACTGCCATTCCGTTAGCATAGAGGAGGACAAGAAGTCAGGAGCTGGCACTGGCTGGGGACCCAAAGCAAACATCAGAAAAGGAACTGGGGTTCAGCAAGCAGGGCAGGGGAGGGCGCTGTGCACTGAAGGCACAGCATAGGCAGGGACAGAGCATAACTAATGCTGTCCACTAGACGCAAGCGTGCCTACCGGGAGGGGCAGAGAGTGAGCAGTGTCTGTTCTTCTCTTCTCAGTTGTTCCCTACGCTTGCAGTTGTAAACGCATCACCATGCCTTACAAGCAGCAGAGATCTGTACAGACCACTCTGTTCCTAGCCACCTGGGAAAGGACCAACAGAGAGTGGGAAGAAAAGGGACAGAGGCCCCTAAGGAAGGGCAAAGCCCAGAGAACCAGGCCGTGTGTTATAGGCTGTGCATTATAAAGTATTGACTATATAATATCTGGACCAGGGAGAGAAGCCAACACGAGCATGTGGCAAGCAACGGGCAGGGCAAATTGTTGACAATTTCAAGACCTAAGGGTGAGCAGCATGTGGATGTGTAGGAGGACAGCAAGAGGAGGGTGGGAAGGAGGAGTGGTCCAGCCAGGAGCGAGTGCCAAGATGCCTGGAGAGCAGAAGCTCCATGGCAAGGTTGTGCTCCCTGGTAGGCAGGATGTGCTCCAGCAGACACACTGTAGCTAAGAAGGACCAGAGCCCAGGAGACAAGACCAGATCATGTCATCAGATGAGATGTCAGAAATTTACAGAGGAGGATCCTGAAGTCAGGACGGAAGTGTTGGCCTCCTCAGGAAGACACACGTGGACTCTTTGACTGAGGAACCAAGACAGTACAAGGCCAAGAAGGGGGCGATTAAAGGAAAGAGCTTAGAAACAACAAACCAACAGCGGAGTCTGAACCTTAGCGGTTCTGTGGTCTTGAGAATTCTCTCTCTTTGAGGTTCATTGTTGGGAAATAGAAGAGGAAAGGAGGGAAGGAGAGAGAGAGAGAGAGAGAGAGAGAGAGAGAGAGAGAGAGACAGAGACAGAGACAGAGACAGAGACAGAGACACAGAGAGAGACAGAGACACAGAGAGGGAGAGAGAGAGTCAGGAAAGGAGAGAACAGGGGAAGAGGGTAATAATAACCCTTTCCTCTACAGAATAGCATTAGATGGTCAATAAATGGTGGCTAGAGTTAAACAAACATGGAGAGAGGGTAGTATTGTCACAGTCTGGCAGTGAGAGTGAATGGGGAAGCCAGACCTTCAGAAGGGAAAGGAGAAGATACGGGATGATCAGAGACCATCCCAGTCTCCCTTTAGGAGAGTCAGGCTCTTCCTGAAATCCCCAGTGACGGCAACGTGCGATTTCTTCCCTAGGTACCTTGAACAACAGAGAAGGCATGCCTTGGGCATTGCCCTGGAGTTAAGCATGAATGTGAAGGAGCATACACCGTACTTCATTCCAGCTGGCGAGCCCCTCCCCAGAAGATAAGAAACCCAGTCCAGAATGCAATTCCTTCCGCTAGGTCTTGGCAATACATTCGCCATTTCCAAACACAGAAATCACTCCCTGCATGATTCATTATTCAGAGGAAATGCCAGCCCAGAGTGCTCCAGCCCATTTATTCTGGCAGAAGAGTTAATACTGTGCCGTGTGTGTGTGTGTGTGTGTGTGTGTGTGTGTGTGTGTGTGTGTGTGTGTCTGTTTGAAAGGGACCCACATGAGAAATTGCTTTTTAAAACGTCGATATCTAAGAAAGCAAGCAGAGAGTTTAAAAGGGTCATGATCCATAAATCAATGATGCTACGCTCTTGAGGAAGTGCTCTACATCAACTGTTCACCAATTCCATTTGCAGCAAGCTGAACCAGCTGTGTCTCTCTGCCCTGTCTCAGCTGCCCTGCACAGCAATAAGAGACGAGTTCTCGAGACGACCGGAACCTGGGCGTGGGGAGGTGGGCTTGCTGTGGATTTGATCTACATCCATTTCTGCGGGTTTCTCAATAGCCCAGAACCAATATTTGGAACAGGCCATAAAACCAACCTCAACACTCATGACTTTTAATCCTCCTTGCTCGGTGTTCTAGTCAGAGCACTAACCAGTTTGCACAAGATCTTGCCCTTGTCCTTGAGGACCGGATCAGGTTCCAGCTGAGCCCAGGTCCTGGTTCCAAATACGTCATGGAGGAAATGTAAACAATCTTTGCTGTTGCTGATGGCTGCTGGTGGCATCCATTAAAGCAGAGTGCTTGGCTTTGGCTTTGATTGTGGCGGTGGAACGGTGGAACGGGCTAACAGCCTCCCACCAGCTTACACACAGGTAAAGGTGAACACATGGGTGAGAAATGAGGCAGTGGAGTTGCTTTGTTTAGGAATTCTTGCAACAAGAAAACATGATCACCTAGACCTGAGGTCAGCTCTCAAGTTTCCCAAGGGTAGAGTTGGGGTAAGGCAAGGCAAGCTGCTGTTCCTCCCCCTCCCCTCCCCCCTTCTTCCTTACTCAGTCTGTCTCCCCCTCCTTGGGGGATCTAACCAGATGCAGAGTGCAGAGGAGGAGAAGTCGGCAGTGCAACAAGAAAGGGTCTTGGCTTCAACAGACCTAGGATTTAGAACCATGCATCTGCACTGCTACCCAAATTCAGGAAAAGAAAAGGGCTGCTCCCAGCTCTCTCCTACCCCGCAAAGAGCTTCCAAGGGCAAGTGGCTCACCGGCTACCTCTTCAGTGCCCTGGTTAAATCTATCCAAAATTACAGGAAGGGGAGAGATTATATTCCTGCCTTTTATCAGTGATTATGGTAGGACGTGTACGTTTATAAAAGCATTCTCTCATTTAATCCTAAAGACAAGTGTGGATTCAACAACAACAACAACAACATCAACAACCACCACCACCACCACCACCTATTCTTATCCCTCATTTTACAAAGAAAGAAACCCAAGCTCAGAGAGGCTGAGTGAATGACATAAAGTTGCACAGTTGATAAGTGGCCAAAGTACGCAGCTTGGTGAGGGAAGTCCTTGTGGTCCCCTGTGTGTTCCACCCAGGAGAAGCAGACGCAGACCCCCTTATGTTTCGTATAATGATGACACATGGCTAGTGACTACGGTAATAACTTAGTTTCTATTGAGCTCTGTGTTTTAGCAAAGCACTCTGGGCACAAGGTCACTTACGGACCCCAATCCCAAAATCCCAACCCTTAAGGACCCAGCCTCAGATCCTGATAGACAACAGAAAGGTCTCACAGGCTGTACACATTCAAGCAGAACCCTCACCCCAGTGCCAGGTCGCAAGCTCTGAGAGCCACAGTTAGCAGCAATGCAGGCCGAGCACACTGAGCCCATATCTGGAAACAGCCACTTGTAAGGAAAACGCAACCTTTTATGATTCTGGGGTCAGATCAACTCTTGTGATCTCATTCTGCGAGTATCAGGTCAGGCTCATTAGGTTCTGTATGCCAGATCAATCAAACGACCCCATGCGTCAAGGAAGGAAGGCGAACAGAGGATACAAGAAGAGAGAAATGCTGATCCCGTTGCCCATAGCTAGGACGGAGCACGCCCCGCTGTCACGGGGCCGTAGCCTGCCAACCCCGTTGCAAGCCAGGGTTTTGCTACTCGGTTCCACTCTGGCAGGAATTGCCTCCTTTACACTTTCTAGGCAGCCTGGGATATAAAAAGGACCCGTGGAGCTGGGAGCTGTATCGGAGGAAACACAAGGCAAGTGGCTCTCTCCACCCTCATGACCTGTCAGAGGTGTGTCTACCTTCAGAAACCGCCACTCTAGGCCTTTGTCACCAAAGTGGGCCTTTGTCCCACACTGAGAGGCCATGTGTAGGAGTTGGAGGGACTTGGATGAGCGCTTGCTCTGCTTCCTTTGCAAAAGAGGTACGGGCCTCGGGCCTCTCCTCAGGGTACAGGCTCAGGTTTCTTGAGAGCTACGGCACCACATTCTCCATTCCACCACCAATGCCACCATCAGGACCACGAGACCATGCTGCCGGCTGCTTGACCAGAGGGCACCATGTTTGAAAATGTCTGTGGCAGGCACTGAGGCAAATGGCAATCGACTTCCAAGTTTCACGTCTCTCCACAGTCCCCCAGCGAGTCTGCGAGCAGCCACAGCGGAGGGTTACTCAAGGTTGAGCACCATGGTCAGGACCCGGGTAATCCTGAGGGGCCCAGGGCCACGGCAGAGGCTCTGATAGAGTGGCCATCTCTGGCAGCCCCACTTCCTCTCATTGTATCTTGGTGGAACAAACATGTTACAGTGAGCAGACATTGGGTCACACAGAATACTTGAATAGATACATTCTACGACCCTTGGAAACCTCCTCTGTGCCCTGATAACAAAGCTAAAAATACCACAGGGCCTGGTAGTGAATTTGAGATTCCAATTCAAAGGCAGGACCACGTGTGTGCATTTCCCGAACATTCAGAAGATTGCCTTGACCATATCACATTCTCCTCCCCTGACCGGGTCTCACCACCTCGATGCTGATGCATTCTGGTTACTCCCTTCACATCCCTCGTTCGACTGCATAGCTAATCTGAGGCTGAAGAATGGTGGGTATCTCTCTTGCTACCTGCCCCTCCTGTAAATCCTATGAAACCCCTGAGTAGGAGGAGACCACTTGGCCCTACAGCTCATGCTCAACTTCCTCTCGTTCCCAACAGGCCCCGTTCCACTCTTCCGCCAACCTTGCCCAGTGCGTACACCTGGCCTAGAGTCCCTGGCTGACGATCTGCTCTAGCTCTCTTACCCTCTCCGTCTCCCACTGTGTTTCTATTCTACTGGTCACTCTGTTTGCTCTCTAAGTCCAGCCCAGCATCAGTCTAGGTGCAATTACCAAGTGTGCCCAGAACTGCATTAGGCTAAGTTTCAAACCCGGGCTGTGGTCCAGGCTCATGAGCTCATGGCAGAGGCTCAGTGTTCCCCAGTGGGGCCTTAATAGAAGTCTGGCTTCTCCCAGTTGGAGCTTCACTTTTATATGGCCTAGCATAGCTGTTCCTACAGCCGCCAGCAGAGAAAGTTCCTCGGTCTCTATTCTATGTGCAGTTTCCAAACCTGTGGGTCACCCAATCAGGTGGTTCACCTGTGGAATCTGGGGGAGGGGAGGGGTTAGTAGCCCCTCTTGCTCCTCCTAACTCAGACTCCTGAGTCTGGGATTACAGCATGAGCTACTCCACTCAGTTGGAAATCTGGACTCTAACCAAAGCCTGGGGTGACTCACTGGGCAGGTTTGAGAAATACTAGCTTCATAGCACACTGTAGGCTTTGGAACCAGGCTGCACTAGTTCTGTGGTAATTTATACAAGCTATACTGTGCAAACAGTCTCCCCGTCTGTAAAACAGGACAAATGACAGCAGCTACCTTGCAGCTGTAGTTCAGGGACAACGTATTGGCCAAGCATGCACAAGGTCCGATCTTCAACACTCAGTTCTGCAAACGCACTAGCTAGCTTGCTAACTAACTCAATCACAACTGACTGACAACAGCAGCTCCTATCTAGCTGTTGAGAGGAAGAGCGCCTAGAGGATATGCTCTACGGTGAACCCCTAGGTAGGATTGCTGATGCACTTGGACACCATCATCTCCATCTACCTCTTCACGTACAGAAAAGCCGCTCTCCCGATTGAACCTCAGGGCTGATGCCGGTCCCCACACCTCAGAAATGGAACCCGGCTGCACCAGGTCTGGAGTCAGTCGGTGTGCAGATGGAAGCTAAACAGAAAATGGCTGAAAGCAGACACCCGAAAAGGAGTGGGTGGGCACAGAAACGGAAGTCAGGGCAGGGAATCTAAACTTCCCTGATGTCACAGTTTTCTTGGAATCCAGTGGAGGAGGCCGCTAAATAGCATCTTGAACTATCTCATTACTATGACTCCTCCTGGAGTCTTGGGACACATTCTCCTGGGTGACTGGGCTAGGCATTAACAGGAAATGCTGGGGAACACAGCATCATGCACAGGAACCCAGAAGGCAAGGGGGAAGCACAGGACATATAGGAAACACCAGAGGACTGCAGTCAAGGTCCCCATGGCATTGCTAATGCCATACAAAGACCTCAGAATGTGTCTGTGCAAGAAGGCACGGTTGCCTGTGAACCAGGAGATAGCTAGTCATCCCTCAGTGGTTAGCAGGGCTGTAAGAGGCATGCTCCTCGAGAGACACAAGGAGGCTCAGAAGTTTCCTGCTGCCAGTAGATTCCTAAAAGGTATTGGGTGACTGTTAGTGGGCAAGGGAGAGGGTTCAAGGCAGCCCCCAGACCCTTTGTTTCTACCTCACTCCAGCAGGCACCACCCACCCAAAACTGGTAACTGTTCACTGCTACCCGGAAGGCAGAGGTCAGACTTGACTTCCTGGTGGAACCACACATCGGCTGCACTTCTGGGGATGGACTGATTGTTCTCTAGGCCACCACAGATCTCCCCACTCCCCACCACAGATGCCCTGGCCCCTGACCCTATGACTTAATGCACAGATTCTGAGAATAATCATCCTCATTGGTTTGGGAAATCAACCCAAGAACTACACATAATGTCCAAACGATTTCGAATGACAATATTAGTTTTGCTTTTTGTTTCCCATTAAAACCCACCCCTGTCAGCTACCCTAACCAGTGTTTCCCACCCAAGCTTTTCTCAAAGCTTGGCCAGTATCACAGCTTAGAGCTCTGCTTTCTTAGTGTTATTTTCTGTTGTTGGTCCATGTTTTTGAGACATGGTCTCACGAGGAACGCTTGGCCGGCCCTAGAACTCACTATATAGACCAGGCTGACTTTGAACTCATAGTGATCCAACTGCCCCTGCCCCTGCCCCTGCCCCTGCCCCTGCCCCTGCCCCTGCCCCTGCCCCTGCCCCTGCCTCTGCCCCTCTGCCTCTGCCCCACTGCCTCTCTGCCTCTCTGCCTCTCTGCCTCTCTGCCTCTCTGCCTCTCTGCCTCTCTGCCCTCTCTGCCCTCTGCCTCTCTGCCTCTCTGCCTCTCTGCCTCTCTGCCTTTCTACCTCTGCCTCTCTCTCTACCTCTCCTTGCCTCTGCTTCTGCCCCTGCTTCTGGAGTGTTGGGATTAAAGGTGTACATCTCCCTCCACACTTGGCTACGCAGTGTTAATTTTAAAGGAAATGTATTACTACTTGGGAAAGCTAGTATTACTAGCTATAAGTATTTTTGCTACAATAAAATCAAAATAATAGTATTGTGAGGCTGTCTGCTTTTGTTTAAGACGGGAGATTAATGAGCGCTAGATGTTAACGCTATTGGAACCCGAAGCTGGGTATTCCTCCCTGATGTTATCAGAAGATTGAAAGAAAACCGGAGAAATGGAGGGAGAGAGAACCTCATTCTTGAGGCACAATCATATGCAGTACAACACCAAACCTAAACATAAACACACAATTCTTTGAGTGTGGCAAGTGCTGGCACCTACATAAGCCACACCCCAATAAACAGTAAACGCAAGGAACAATATCATCATCTCATACAGTCTCCAGGGTCCCTTCCTATGTATATACACACTGTCTCCCAGGGAAGAGCAATGGCTTTTTTTTTTTTTGAGCTGAGGATCGAACCCAGGGCCTTGCCCTTGCTAGGCAAGCGCTCTACCACTGTGCTATCCCCAACCCCTAGCAATGGCTTCTTTGACTGTTTTGATTTCTGGCCACATCCACTAGGTTTCATCGGCTCATATTTGGTTCATGGAAGGCTTTTTTTTTTTTTTCATTGCCAAATCAAAGTTCTGATCATGTAATACTTTGGTATTTGAAATTTTACAACAGGAAGGTATTCTTTCTAAATAGCCAGGTATGGTGGCACATGCTTTTAATCCCAGCCCAAGTCAGAGGCAAGAGGATCTCTGTGAGTTTGAGGCCAGCCGGGTCTACAAATCAAGTTTCAGGCATGCTAGGACAACATCATACAGAGACCCTATCTGTCTTAGCTACTGTTCTATGGCTGTGATGAAACACCATGACCAAGGCAACTTATAAAAGAAAGCGTTTAATTGGGCTTGGAGTCCATAATGGCTGAGCAAAGGCACTGGGGCAGCAAAAGCTAAGGGCTCACACATCATCGTCTGCCAGCAGGAGGCATCGAGAAAGACAGACTGGGGATGCTAAGATTCTCTGAAAACCTCAAACCCCATCCCCAGTGACACACCTTCTCCAACAAGGTCACACCTATTAAGCCTTCCCAAACACTTCCACCAACTAGGGACCAAATATGCAAACATATGAGCCTTGGGGGGAGGTGGGGGATGGGGTCATTCCCATTCATTCAATCCATCAGACTGTCTTTCACTTTGGGAAGCTGGGTTTGGATAGGAAATTCCAACGTAATGCTGATTTCCTGATTTTCCTCCCACTAAATCCCAACTAATCTGATTATCATTTAATCTCCTCCAAAGGAAATCTAGAGTAATAGTCCTTTATTACCTGCCTGACCCTTCCTTTGTCCTTGCTTAGTCTGTCCGTGCTCCTCACTGGACCACGGTCCCTCCATAGAGCTTGCTCTCTGGTCTACTTTGAGCCCTGCCACTCTCTTCTCGGGACCCTCAGTGCCAGAACCCCGTCTACTCTTCCAAACCGTGTTTATGCTTCACGGTTTGCACACGAAGTCCCTTCTCAGGTAGCTCCTTGGGTCCTTGAGGGCAAGCAAAACATTATCCTGACACGGATGCCAAGATATTGAAAGCAGGGCAATAGTCGCCAATATATATTTGACCAAAAGAAAATGAAAACTGCTTCCTGATTAGATCCCAACACGGTTCAGAGACACAGCCTAAAGGGCAAATAACAATGAGTCCAGTACCAGTAGAGACGTCCATGGTTTTTTCTCTTACTTCTTTGGCTTGTTGTTGTTTTATTCCACACCACTCCTGTATTATACTGATCTGGAAAGAGACTTCATTGTTATGCCCAAATGAGTTCTGAACCCACATAGTAGGGTCAAGTAGCTGGGACATGATTCAGACAGTGAAAGACAAAACCCTGGGGCACTTCACCTCTACAAAACAAGGCAAAGGGATCCAAGCACAGCAAGAAGTACAAGGAGTTTATCCCATTTGATATGAGGAATGGCTTGCTTTCTTGTGACCACACAGGACTGTTTCAACTGGCACTAGCAACCTCCGTGTTGCTTTTGTGTGCTAATATACGTACATATACTTTATTTTCGTAAAAGTAAATGTAATACAAGATTGATCCCAACCTTCTAGGGCCAGCAGCTCCTTTATGGTCAGAGAGAAAGTAGGGTCTTTTAATCACCATGAGGTTACGTTCACTCTCCACTGGAATGACTATGCCCCCACTTACCTAATTGTGGGAAGAGTGCAGGATAGGTTCCAGGACAAAACTGGCCCACAGCTTTCCCTCATTGGTCATACCACATACAGTCCCTCCCTGACTTCTTCCTAAGCAGGCCCTTAGTAAACAACGAGCTAAGAAAAACTGTAATTACTATCTCTCAACTCTCCTGGTACAGGGAGCCGTCCCTGGATGTGGACCAAGAGCCTGCCCCCCAGAGGTTTTATTCTGAGTAGATTCTATGAAGGGAGTGGGTGCCGGGGATAAAATACTAAAAGGAGAATGGGAGCCACAGGTCCCTATCTGCAGCTACAACTTAAACTGAAGATCCTAAAGATGTAGTCGGTGCGGCAGGTGCAGGGGAGGGTGCAGGAGGCAGGAACAGGCAGGGAGGGAGGGTGTGGGGCAGGAGTCCACCTCCTCGCCTTCACTTCTTCACCTTGCCCTGAGCAGACACAGCTTCCATGGCTTTAGGCATGGTCTCCTCGTCTCGCAGGAACCGCATGGGCTTCATGGGCTTCAAGTTCCTGTCCAGTTCATAGACGATCAGCTCCATGATGGCCTCTTCTGACAGACCATCCAGATGCTTGACGATGCCCCAAAGGCTATTGCCATGGGTAGCAGTCAAGACCTCTTTCCCCTCCTTGGCCTGGGGGACAATTTCTCCATTCCAGAGGGGCAGTGCTCTGGCAATAGTATGCTTCAGGCTCTCACAGGAGGGTAGCTGGTCCTCAGTAAGGTCTGTGTACCTGCAATCCTTGCTGATGTTGCTGTAGAAGGGATGATCAGGCACCCATTGGAGATGGCGGGACATCATAAGATTGTCTCCAGATCTTTACCTGTGCCTCCCCATGCTTAGCCGCCATTTCGGCTTGATTGAGACTTGTTAGACCCCCACAGTGTCGCTCACTGAGGCACCAGGTCCTGACCACTGGCAACCACATCTGGTCAATGGCATCCAGGACTGTCCAGAGGGTCCGGATTGCTCTCTTCTGCACAGAGGTGAAGCAGATGTCAAACTCATAGCCAGCATCTCACAATGCCTGCCTGCCTGCCGAGCTTCGCCTCCTTGTGGGCCGCTGGGCTCGAGTCTACCAGCCACTGAAGCGGTTCCCCAGGTTCCAGGCACTCTCACCATGCCGGATCAGCACCAGCTTGTAGGCAGCCATGGCGACAGGCAGAGGATGCAGCAGCCTAGCTTGGTGTTTTTGATACAGGATCTCACTCTGTAGCCCAGGCCAATATCAGCCGTATAGCTATTGTCCTGCCCGGGCCTCCTCTGCGAGCCTTCATGAGCCCAGCTCCAGGAAGATGTTGCCTTTGCACATCCAAGCTGTTGCTGAAGCTTTGCTCTCAGAGTCCTATGCCCGGTTGGCTAAGCCCCAGGGAGTCTGGGGTAGGGCTTAGGAGTCTGCACGACATGACGCTATTCCTGACAAACACTAATGCTGGTCGCTCATCAGCCACACCACGAGAAATGCATGACCTGGGGGAGGGAGGAAGTGAGCTATTGAGCATCCCCATATCTAGAAACTAAGAAAACTGTGACCCTGGCTAGTGTGGAGCCTAAATTGCATTCTGGTTTCTTGTACTTCCCTCACTGGAGGTAGCAGTAAAACAAAACAAAACAAAACAACAACAACAACAACAAAACCCCAAAAAACAAAAAACAAAAACAACAACAAACAAACAAACAACTCCTGCTGCCTCTTGTTCTCTCTTGCTCTTCCCCTCTTCCCCCATTGTCCCCTGTCTCCCATTCCCTTCCCCCTTCTCTCCAAGTGCTCATGGCCGGCCTCTACTCAACTCCTCTCCTCTTCTATTCCTCTACTCTTTCTCTTTCTCTGCCCTACTTCCCTCTTAACTCCCCTCCCCATGCTCTGAATAAACTCAATTCTGTACTAAAAACAAATAAAACAAAAACAAACAAACAAAAAACCCTTGCAATGAGAGGTGACAAATGTAGTCTAAAATGTAGAGAGATGTCGATTCCACGTGAGGTCACAGTCAAGGCACAGCAAAGGAAAGCCACAGTCATTGGCCTAGGGCCTGGCTCTGTTTCCCAAATAGCACTGCTCAGCTGTGCTCTTCTGTTCCTAGAAGCAGAATCAACAATAAAAGAATGTGTTGAAGCCTTGGGGGTGGGGAGCGTGTGTGTGAGCGCACGAACTTGGCGGTGAGTGCGGATGACTGACTGTGTGTGCATGTGAGAGGGTGTGTACATGTGTGTGAGTGTGTCTATATGAGTATATGTGTCTGTAATCATGTGTGTGTATGTGTGTGTAAGTATGTATAAATGAGTGTGTATTGAGTATGTGAGTGTATGTAAAGGTGTGTATGCGTGTGTATGTGAATGTGTGTGTGTGTGTGTGTGTGTGTGTGTGTGTGTGTGTGACAATGTGGTTGTGACAATGCGGCTGTTCTTTTACATTAAAAGGCTAACCATGGGGCAGCAACTCAGGACTATGCCTCCAAGGGAACTGGCACTCTTACCACAGCTAATGGAAACCTCGAGCATTTGCCCTTTGCCACCAGAACACAAAGAAGGTTTTGACATGGCTGTGTGTAAAGGAGGTGGAAGTCGATCCAGCACTCAGAGCTTCCACTGAAAATAAACAAACATCCCCAGCCTGGCTGGGGTGGGGAGAGGAGACCAGGACTGCCAAGCACTGGCCTGCGAGCTCGGTGCCCAATGGGCCAGCCACGCACTATTTATATTGTAATCCAATTTGGATGGAGAAGGCGCACAAGAATAAATTGATTATCTTGAAACTGTAAGAGCAAAATTCACCAAGACAAAAAGCAATGAGGAGGAAGCACCTGCCCAGGCCACCTGAGGGGTGCTTCTCATGAACTGCTGGGAATCCACTTTGCTTTCTGGACTCAGACAGGAGGAAACTGTGGCTAGGTGAAGGTTTGCCAGAAACCACATTCCAGCTGGTGGGTAGGGGTTTTCAGAGTTTCTTCCCCTTTGCTATTTGCACAAGTGCATGTGTGCATGCATGCATACAGGTATGTATGTATGTATGTATGTATGTATGTATGTATGTATGTATAACATGATCAACTATAAACACACACACACAGGATCATATGACAAAGAGTTGATTATCTCAGTGCTTCTGAAAAAGAAAAGCCAATACTTCATGGAAAACAACCATCTCTCCCGACTCTAAGGGTCAAACAAAAGCACTCATTATCCTGCAAACACTGGCTCTCTATCTCAACTCTCACTCATCCCGTCTTCCATGGAGACTAGATTCAACTCTGTCTTTCCACAGCCACAATGGCCACCATTGATCAAACATGCCGTGCGTGCCACAGGCTAGAGTTGCACCATTGAGAACAACTAAGCTGGAACTGAGATAGGGCCTGTCAGCCCATTTACAAGATAAAGAGCCAGAGGCTCACAATCCCCAGCAACAAGTCTGTCTACAGTCGGCTTCATTAGATTCCACCGCCTCTAAGAAAGCCCCTACATATGGTCCTCCAAACCGACGTACATCCCAGAGAGTGGCCGGCTAGGCCTGTGACTTCTGGCGGGCTAGTGTCAGAGGATTTAGATGGGAGGACAAGAGGAGACTTGGTGAAGCTTTAGTAGCTGAGTCAAGAAATTATCCCTCCCATAGTTCAGTTCAAGAGACCATTGAAGACGAATTTAAGGAGAGAAACGCCACCCACCTCGCCAGCTGCCTATGTGAAGTTACCACTCTTGGCTGCACCCTTGCCTCTGTGAGTTCCTCATATGGAATGTAAGAACAGATATAACCGAGAGATTCTCTCCAGCCTCACTGCTGTTCACTCTTGATTCAGAGGAAAGGTATCACTTATCTAGGGTTTAGAACACTGTTTTTAGGCACAAAGAGAGTTTAGGGAAGGGATGGCCAAGTCCTCTTCCAGCCTGTCACCTGTGATCCTTTCCAACAATGAGTTAACATTTCTAATAATAATAATAATAATAATAATAATAATAATAATAATAATAATAATAAATGATGATGATGATGATAACAATACAACCCCGACCTTGTGGCACCATAGCCTCCAGTGACCTCAGGAAAGTGTTGAGAAGAACCATGTTTAAATTCCTAAAAGACCAAGGAAATTCACGTGTTCACCAGAGCTGAGACGGTAATGAGACGATCAAGTCTCCGTTGTATTATTAGTTGGTGCAGAAGTTACATAGGGGCTAGTGGTGAGCAGCCCTAGGCATGAGTGTTTGACCAATAGAAAACAGGGAGCACAGGCTTCCCATTTTAAGGTGAAAGAAGGTTATTCAGAGACATAGTAAAACTCTGTATGATCACTCAAGAAAGCATGGCTGAAGCTGGCCCCCAGGGTCTGGGTGGGACGCTGGTGTAGTAATACAAGGACACTGCATGCTCTGGCAATTCCTGTAAACTGAACTGTGCCAGCCAAGCTGTTCTCAGTGGCCCAGCAGTGTCCCCAGCTGAGTGGGCTCACAAGTAGAAAAAATTTTTCTGGTGGTCCATTTCCTAAAATAGAGACATACTACGGATCAGATGTCAGTCCTGCCACCAACCATCTGGGGTTTGGGCATGACTCATTGGTTTTTTTTACCTGTTCCTAGAAAGAGCAAATCAAATTGGAAACATGAGTTATCGCTTTCTGTCCGAGAGCCGATGGCCATCCTGCCCTGATTCAAGGACCCACAGCCTTTTGGTCAAGACATCAAGTATGACTGGCACAAGTCCTGGCAGGAACCACCTCTCTGTAAGATATACAGGCACAGAGAAACAGGTTCAAAGGCACTGTGAGAATGGAATCAGTGTAATGAACGATGTGGGAAACCTTAAAAATGACTCACTTCTTCGACGGAAGAAAAACAAGGAGAAGCAAACAGAACAGGAAGAAGAAGGAACGTACAGACAAAATGAAACATGGAGGGCAATACCCCAATCCAATACCAAGAGCCATCGTCAACATCAGACAGCATCAGATAATAGTTATCAGACAACTGGGAAAGTCTGGACGCAGATTAAAGATCGGCGATACAAAGGAATCTGTGCCTTTTAAAGTGTGAAGACGCCTTTGTGCCTTATGCAATTTTTGGACATGCCCTTATCTTTTGAGACAGACCCAGATATATTTACAGAAACAATGTGGGCTGTTTGGAACGTCGTTGAAAGCAATCCATTTGGGAGAACCGGTGGCAGGGAGCACAGATCACCCATGCATTAGTAAGTGCTAACGCCTGAGGAAATGTAGTTTTTGTACTGCTCTGTTTGTATACGCTCAAAACTCCCCATAATAAATCAGGCTTGGTGCTGCATACCCGTGATCCCAGCGTTCGGAAGCGGGTGGCAGGAAGATCTACTGTGAAGCCAGCTTGGGTTACAGAACGAAAACTGTCTCACAAAAAACCAAGGGCAAGAGCTGTGTGTCTCAGGGGTAGAGGCCTTGCCTGGCAGGTGCATGGCCCTGGGTTTGAGTTCAAGAAGAAAACTCTCCAGGGTAAGAGAAGTGAGGGCTGTGACTTGAGTTTTTATGACAGTAAGATAGTTAAAAAACAATACTATCCAAAATAATTCACATACTATTGATTGGATTATTAATCGACTTACACTGTAGTTAAATCTTTATTTACTAATGTAAGTTCTTTCCTCCCCAGACTGCCGTGAGGCACAGTTAAGGAAGAGTCAGCTGACTGGGAACTTGTTTCATGATGGCGTCGGGTACACATGAGGTGGCTCACCAGGAGGAACGCTGTAGTAAGAACACTGTGCCCAGTACGCCCATTTGTTGAAATATTAATGACAGCTATGCACTGAGGTCAGGAGGTGGAGCATCAAAGGTCACATTTTGAGCTCCCACTAGGTGGCAGTGTTGTTTTCTTGCCATTATGCAAATAGAGGGGCAGGCCACTGAGGGAACAAGCATCTCTGAAGGACACTTCTGCAGTTCTATCCCATGGCAGTTGGACAGCGGTTAGCCTGAAGAAGCACTGTGCCAACAGGACAGCGCCAGCACTGTTGAGGAAATCCCGTGGAGAGCCTCCATCTCTCGGAAGTGGGTGGGGTCAGATACTAGACACAGAAGGAGGAGGGAAGAAGGGCCATGGAATGAAAGTGGAGGTTGCGTCTCAAAGAAGGAACAGCCAGAAGTGAGAACTCTCTAGAAGCCTGAACCATGACTCAACTTTCCACCTCTTAAAACCAGCATTCATGTAACCAGTGGAGACGGAGCCAACTCTGGAGGGTTTCCCCAGCATTGCTAGTGAGGAAGAAGAAGACTCAAGGTTACTCTGACTTGCTACTTATGTCCAAACCACCTTCCAGAACTATCCAATCCGAGCAATGAACACGCTTGCCTACCTTAAGGCATGAGGGTTTGAAATTGGTCCCATCTCCAGCACCTCTACTTTGATATCTCTGTTGGGCGGTTGCTATCATCGTTTCTCCTTAAACTTCCCACAGCTCTATGAGGAAGGGGCAAGTGGACCTACTGTGGGATGGACCTACTGAGGTGTGCGGGGCTCTGCTACGAGCCTGGGTTCCAGTCTCGAGTCCGTCGGAGCTTGATGAGTTTCCCTAACATCTCCAGGACCCGGACTCTCTATCTGAAAACACGGCACTTATGACGTGGAGTTGGTGGTGACATACTGATCATGCAGGGGACCAGGATGCGTCTGGCATGTATTCTAGCCTCAGTTCTGTCCCTCGTCAGATGGGCCCCTGTGCAGGTCAGAGTCATCCATAGGGATTTGTTGATGGCGACAGCACGGAGAAAGAGTCAAGTAAGCAAGGGGACTCTCCAGTGCTCTCTGGGTTTCTCTGAAACTTAGAAATCACATACTTCCCTGGAACATTCTTCAAATATTTCTTCCAGGGCTTAGTTAATTATGAGCAGGGAGAAATCTAGGTACTGATGACACCCACCTCACTCCTGGCAATCCTCTCAGAGGTTTGCCCAATGCCTCTGCTCCTGTCCCGTCCACTTTTAAGACAGTTGAGTACCGCTCTGCTGGTGCGCTCGCAACACTACGCTCTGTGATACATATTCCGGACCTCAGCTCGATGACTAACTGTGTGTGGCAATCTCATTTCCCAGGTAGGCAGGGGGATAAGGTTCTGAGGGCTTCTGATATTCACCCAGGACCCTTGACACTAGGAAAACCGGTAAGCAAGAACCACTGTTGGATCCTTCAGAATCTACCATCTATGCCTTCATACAGCTTAATATCAAACAGTCGATGCATACAAAAGGATATTTGTAAAACATATGTGAGTTTTGAAGCGGAACAGGAAGAATTCCAAGGAGCTGGGCCCCCAACCAAAACCCGAGAAGGCAGCATTAGAGACCCCACCATGCTCATCTCTGCTGTCTGTCCTGCCCTGGGCAAGCAGTTCCCTGAAGTTGCACTTCTCATTCTCCCAGAGATTTCCTCTGTTTGCTTTGGACTAGAGTGGAATGTGCTCACAGCAAAGGACGCCCGTGTGCTTAGCACTACAATGAGGAACCTGAATCCTCAGCCCCCAGAAGTTCTCGTTGCCCATCTCTTTTCTTAGACCCTGGATTCTCCCAACACTGGACCGTGTGCTTCCATCTAATACATGGAAGATTTCCACACTAATGCAGGGGATATTAAAATCAGAAGGAACATTGGCACCAAGGACTAAGAATTTTCTTGGAGAATTTTGGTTTCAAAAGTGATCTGTCACAAAAGACCCTGAGGTTGGCCTCCTCTGGAAGTTTCTAACAAGCTCTGTAATCACACATGGGCTTCTTTAAATAGAATCTGCACATGATGGAGAAGAATCGAGGGGCAGATCAGGTGGCCGAATGCCACCATTAAAGCCTTGTGTGTGTCTTTATTAAATCATCTGAGTTAATATTTGTAACAGGCAGGCCTTGATCAAAAAGTGAAAGAGTTCGCAAAGGAGGCCCCCTACAGCAAATCCTGAGCTGGAGACTGGCGCTCTTTTGAGAAGAGGCTGATTTGCTGAAGAGAATGTGAACCTGTCCATCTGTCTGCCTGTGAAGACCCCCTGAAGAAGTAGCTCTTGTAGCCTTGGAAGGCACTGTGCAAGCTGTCAAAGGAAAAAAGCAAGCAACAGTCCTCCCAAGCTGGGAAGTCAACACACCGCAGCAGTGCCCAGGCCAGTAGATGCCATCAACAGTGACCAGGCTGGTCAGACGCCATCAACAGTGACCAAGCCAGTAGATGCCATCAGCAGTGCCCAGGCCAGTAAGATGCCATCAACAGTGCCCAGGCCAGTAGATGCCATCAACAGTGACCAGACCAGTCAGACGCCATCAACAGTGACCAGGCCAGTAGATGCCATCAACAGTGACCAGGCCAGTAGATGCCATCAACAGTGACCAGGCCAGTAGATGCCATCAACAGTGACCAGGCCAGTCAGGTGCCATCAACAGTGCCCAGGCCAGTCAGGTGCCATCAGCAGTGACCAGGCTGGTCAGACGCCATCAACAGTGACCAGGCCAGTAGATGCCATCAACAGTGACCAGGCCAGTAGATGCCATCAACAGTGCCCAGGCCAGTAGATGCTATCAACAGTGACCAGACCAGTCAGACGCCATCAACAGTGACCAGGCCAGTAGATGCCATCAACAGTGACCAGGCCAGTCAGACGCCATCAACAGTGACCAGGCCAGTAGATGCCATCAACAGTGACCAGGCCAGTAGATGCCATCAACAGTGACCAGGCCAGTAGATGCCATCAACAGTGCCCAGGCCAGTAGATGCTATCAACAGTGACCAGACCAGTCAGACGCCATCAACAGTGACCAGGCCAGTAGATGCCATCAACAGTGACCAGGCCAGTCAGACGCCATCAACAGTGACCAGGCCAGTAGATGCCATCAACAGTGACCAGGCCAGTAGATGCCATCAACAGTGCCCAAGCCAGTCAGATGCCATCAACAGTGACCAGGCCAGTAGATGCCATCAACAGTGACCAGGCCAGTAGATGCCATCAGCAGTGCCCAAGCCAGTCAGATGCCATCAACAGTGACCAGGCCAGTAGATGCCATCAACAGTGACCAGGCCAGTAGATGCCATCAGCAGTGCCCAGGCCAGTAAGATGCCATCAACAGTGACCAGACCAGTCAGATGCCATCAACAGTGACCAGGCCAGTAGATGCCATCAACAGTGCCCAGGCCAGTAAGATACCATCAAGAGCAGACCAGTGACATTTTTACTTTAGGGTAACCAACAGCTGCCTGAGGGACCTAAGACACATGCAGTAGGAGAGAATCCACGTTGGGTGCTGCAAATGTGGCCAACTACCCAGGACCCTGAGTCCATGGGACCGAGGGGAGCACCATTACTGTGTCTCTCAAAACCTAGTGGAAGTCCTAACCTCATTCTTTTTTTTTTTTTTTTTTTTTTTTTTTTTCTTCGGAGCTGGGGATCGAACCCAGGGCCTTGCGCTTCCTAGGCAAGCGCTCTACCACTGAGCTAAATCCCCAACCCCTAACCTCATTCTTAACATACCACACCCACAGACACGCATAGCTCCTACCTCTCAGCACAAGAGCTGACTTCTGCAACAGGTGGACACTATTACAGAGCTCCACGACAGGCTCAAATGCAGAGAGAAAGGACCGTGGGGTGCCTAGCCACAATCCACAATGCAGCCCCTACGGCCTAAGGCTCAGGGGAAATGCAGGAGACGGAATGTGAGAGCCAGGGGACCAGGACCCTCACGTGCTACATAGCATCCACTAGATGTGACAGGGAGGCTGCACCCATCAAATCTCAACAATCCGTGGCCAAAGCCGGACCTTTATGACGACAATGCCGGTTGATACGCCACAGTAGGAGTGGAAATTCCACAAGGCTCAGTCCCTAGATGAAGAGCTACAGGCAACCAATAACCGCTGAGAGGGAAGGAATCGCTTTTCACCAGAGACAACAGGCTCCCTGTGGTCAGCCCTAGACACCTCTACATAAAAGCAACACCACCAAAGAGACCCAGCAGGTTAAGAGTATGTTCATGTGTATATGTGTTCAAATGTACGTTCTGTGTATGGAGATATATATATATATATATATATATATATGTTCAAATCAGATATAAATTCAAATGTGTATATATGTGTATATATAAATATATATACATATACACATATACACATATATACATATATACACACACATCGTTGAATACGTTATGAATTTGAGAGGGAATTCGGAGGAACACAGAAAGAGTTAGTGAGGATTAAGGGATAGAAAATATGTAAATACAGTTTTAATGTATAGAATTTAAATTTTTCTAATTAAAAATTCTTCCTCCACCCTTTCATGTGCATGCTACTGACCACCCGTTCTGTCCAGTGGGAAATGGCGATTTCAGCGCCTCCTGGGTCAAAAAGCTGAATTCGTGAGGTACACACGCTGAAGCTTACAAGGCTTCCAACAATGCCTGACCTTGTGGAAAATGCCAGAAGAATCGTTCAAAAAAAAAAAATGGAGGAACCTTCTCTATTCAGGTGCCTGCTATACATGGAGTTCAATCTCTAACTGTCCTGGAAAGAGCTCATCTTCTTTTACATGGCAAAATGGACATCTACTTCCAGGATGTGAGCTATTCCAACCCTGGCCCGTCTGAATTCACGTCTGATATCCCTCCTGTCCTTTCTCAACCTGCTGAGGTCATGTGCGTGCCCCTCGCCCCACACAGACTGATCTGTTTGCTGCGCTGTCCTCACTTTTCTTCATGAAGGGTGACACACGTGGATACAGAGGTACTCACTTTCACGGCGCCAGCTGAGGAACCATGCCTAGCACACAGCTTATAGGCCATAGTTAAGTCCCTGATGGGTTAATTCTTAACGAGATCATGTTTCAACATTTAACAATACACTATGATCTGAGAGATTCGTTGTGTGGCAACTCTACCATTGTTATAAACGTTGTATAATGTGCTTGCACAAACTAACAGTAATGATATCACTAGACGGTGTGATCTTACGGCCTCGCCATGGTTATACAAGCAGCCTGGGCCGGGATGGTAATTTCCTATGGTGTAGCTAATCTCCATGAGTAGAACAGAAAATCCTCATGTTAGAAGAATGAATTCCTACACCACTGCATCTTCTATGTCCCCGCCCTCGGGGATCTGAACACTGCTCTCTAAAATGAGCAGGTGGGTGGGTGCTTATTCAGGAGGGAGACTGGTGAAGAAGTACAGCCAGTGGCCCTGGCCACACTCCTCTGTAAGCTACCCTCATGGAACCATCAGCTGAGGCTGGCTGGAGACAAGAGAGCTACAATGGAATCAGGCTCCCGAACACCCCAGTGACTAGTTAAACTCCGCCATTGCTTAAGTTGAGGCTTAGGCCAAGGCAAGAAAGTGACTAAGAAGAGAATTTCTCTATGGATGCTGCCATAGTCACCAAAACCTCCCAGGAAAGTAAGACCAGATTGAGGCGCCAGCTCCCATGATGCCGTGGCAGAGGAACAAGGCCCAGAACGCGAGCTGATCATCAACACACGGATTCCACACTGTTCTCGGCGTGGCAAGGAGCAAACACCAGGATTAGTGACACTTTAGAGAGGTGTAATTATTGGCTCTGAGGCCAGATTTGAGAGTCAACCCAGCTCTGTGTTTGAGTGGCTGGGGCCACTGTCATTTGTCTTCTCTGGGTTTGCCTTTTCTCCAGGGAGTGATGGGCAGCCCTGGGGTCACAGCAGCATACGAGCCCTTCCAAGAAACGAGTGCCGACCTTTGATCTTACTCTAACGATGGTGGGGTTGAAGCCCTGGGGCTTGAGTTGAGACCCCTTCCTTGCTGAACTTATATGATTTTACTCATTCATCAGACACTGACTGACTGAAACGTCTGCCATGTGCCAGATCCTTCTATGGACTCAGAGTACTCTGAGGAACAAGGAGAGAGAACACCATCTTTGCCGACCCTCCATGCCAGCAGTAAATAAACAAAGCACATGACGTCTTAGACTGTGATCAGCGCAGGAGGTGGAGGACCACAATGGGAGAAGAACACCGTGGTTTGAGGGAGAGTTTTCAGGACATGGCTAACAGTGGGGTCTTGGGCTCCAAAGCCTTGAAGGGAGGAGAGTCAGATTAAGAGTGATCCCGGATGAGGAAAGAGCTACCACGAAAGCAGGGGACTGCTTAGACAAGAATCCAGTAGAATAGTTTTATTTTAGAAAACAAAGCCACAGAATATGACTGTAGGGTTGGGGGATCTTGGCCCAGCCTTAGAGGTTATTATAAGGTTTTGTGTGTTTCCCTCACACCATAGGATCCCAAGCAGATAAAGAACTCGCCTGAGATGACACCAGCTGGGACATCAGGGAAAGGTCATAAGGAGACACAGAGACCAGTCGGGAGGCCACTGCAGTGTCACTGAAGGTTGCAGACTGGACTGTGGCGTGGGGAGGAGCACTCAGACTCTGGGTTTACATCTTTTGTGCTTTGCACCCCAACCTGGAAGCACTTCAGTGCCCCCTTCCTATCCTCCAAGGAGATGTGGCCATGACAATCACACAGAAATGTCTGGGGAAGTCGCTTCAATTTCAAATGTCACAGAAGGCAAGCACAGACACACATCTGTAAGCCCAACACTTAGGAGGAGGAGGAGGAAGCAGGAAGATCTGGGGTTTGGGCTCTAACCCCATAGTCTCGTCAAATCAGCCTGCGCTACAGTGAGACCCTGTCTCAAAAAACAAACAAAGAAACAAACATAGAATGCTCCCACACACTCGGGGAAGCATGAATAATTTCTTGCTGGTAGGGGAATTTCTTTAGCTTCAAATACTGTTAGCACTGCTGTGAACATCTGCCTGGAGCCCATCTCTATACATCTGTCCCATGTGGAGACACACACACACACACACACACACACACACATTCTCACACATGCAAGCACACACACACTCACACACTCACACACACTCTCACATACTCATACACACACTCACACACTCACATACACTCACACACACACTCTCACACACACATTCACACACTCACACACACACTCACTCACACACCCTCACACACACCCTCACACACACACACACACATACACACACAGAGTTAGAGACAGAGAAAGACAGAGAGACAGAGAGACAGAGGCAGACGTTCAGGCATACATACACCCACAGGGAAACCGCAATAGCCAGACCCCAGCAGCCTGGTTAACATACTTCTTTAACATGAGCAACTTAAGGTCATAAGCCTTTGTTCCTCATGAGTAACTAGGGGTCACGACTCAGACTATGAGAATCAAAGACCACCATATGAGGTAACAGTGAGTATAGTAACTGCCCCATATGTTTGTCTCAAAGCACCTTCCTTTTCTTTCCAGTGCTGAGTTCCCGGGACTCACTGCCACCAGACCATCCAGACTTCAGAGTGACCCACGTGTGGAAAACCGTGAAGTGTCCCCATTTCTATTGTTGCTTTACTATCCTGTTTACCATTAGGAAAAACAACTTCCTTTACCACACCCTGCTGGGGCTCTGTCACAGTGCTTCCTCTGGTCAACGTGATACCCTGGACTTGGAGACAGCCTCAGGAATGGGAGGAGCTGGGCCAGGGCCCCAAAGCCCATGGGAAAGGGTGTGCTGGCTCTATGGAACCTGGGTGGACCCCTCTGGGAGGGAGTCAGAGTCAGGGTGACCCGGAATCCTGGCTGGATTCATTGACTAGGAGGCAGAGCTGGGGTTCGGATGGCTTCAGAAGCCAAGGCCTGCTGACTGTTTCCCTGGGCCTGTGACTTAGAAACAGCCTTTGGCTGGAGGCCACCTCTCATACTGCCTGTTCTGTAAGGTCACACACAGAGTCATGCCTGCCTCCTCACATTCAGCTCACCCCAGAGGAGAGAAAGCCAAGTGGAAGGGAGGAGGGCGATTCGACACGAAATAGGAAAGAGAAAGAGATGGGGAAACAGAAAAGCTAGGAATGCAGTCACTGAGGCCATGCGGAGCTTGTCTGCACAGTTCCCTCCCCTTCTCCCATGGGATTTGCACTGTCTTGTGTTCATAACTTAACATGTGTTTTTAAGAAACACCTCCAAAGGGGAAGGCTAGAAGCTCAAAGACATGATGAGGCCACACTCATTCCGACAAGGCCAAGTCCAATTCTTCTTCATGCACCTCTGAAGCACAGAAGCCACTTGAAACTCCAACCAGGCAGACAAATTCCTACTTCTTCTAGCCCCATGTCTTTCTAAGAGGGCTACGCTCTAAGGCAGCATACACTGAACAGAGAGCTGGGTGATGACAGATAGCTGTGACATTTGGGCACGGTCATAGAAGATAAGGAGAGTGCCTTTTATGCAGAGCCACCTGAGGCAGACCACAGTGGGCACAGGACTGTGGTCATCTAAATTTTCTTCTTCCCACCATTTTGAAGCATCGCCCTTCCCAAGGCCAAAGCCCACTTAGGACTAGTTTTTCTCCAGGTTAACTGTGTCAAGAAGCAACCAAGCAGTCAATTCATTTAAGTTTTGATCTGAAGGAGGAGGAGGAGGAGGAGGAGGAGGAGGAGGAGGAGGAGGAGGAGGAGGAGGAGGAAAGGGGGGAGGGAGAGAGAGAGAGAGAGAGAGAGAGAGAGAGAGAGAGAGAGAGAGAGAGAGAGAGAGATCAGGGTGCAATAGTTGTTTTTACCAAATTGACACAAACCTAGACATACCTAGGAAGAGGGATCCTCAATATAGGAATTGCCTCCATCACATTGGCCCATGAGCATGTCTGTTGATTGCTAACTAATGCAAGAGGGCCCAGCCCACTGTGGGTGGTGTCATCCCTAGGCAGGTAGATCTGAGCTGTATAAGGAAGGGAACCTAAGGGTTGGAAAGATGGCTCAGTGGTTAAAAAGGGGATGGAAGCCAGTATTCAGCATCCCTCCGTAGTCTCTGCTTCAGTGCCTGCCTCAGTTCTCACCTTGTCTTCCCCTGATGATGGACTATAAACTGTAAGCCAAGTAAACGCGCTTCTCTCCCATGTTTCCTTTGGTCAGTGTTTTATCACAACAGGGAAGCAAACTAGCAGAGAGGCTGCTCCTGGGGAAACAGCAGAGCCCGCTCCATTTGTTGGAAGGCTTTGGCAGTAAGGGAGAGGAACAAACATAGGAGGTATCTCAACCCCTACTCCCAAGGAATTTCATCCTAGCAACCTGGACAGACCTCCCGAGGACAGTGACACAGCTACTGGCTGGCCACAGCTGTCAGAGAGCACAGCTGAACACGGAGAGCAAGGAACCAGAGCAGAGCTGTCTGTAAGACTCTCGCCTTCCAGGAAAGAGCACTGCACCTCATCCCAGAGAGCCTTTCTGGTTTAGCCTCGGACACTACCACGGCCACCTCGCTGTCCCCATTCCATAGGAAAGAGCCAAACCCTAACACCTAACAAGGAGGAGCTCAAGAGACTGTCACAGAGCAGACACCATTCCAGGTCTTGGTGTGGCTTTGCTCACTACGCTCCAGTTCAAGTTGGGGTGTGGTTAAGGTGGGGGTGAGAAGGAGTAGGGATGGGAGTAGGGAGTAGGGGAAGCTGGGGTGGAGGTCTGGCGGTGTTGAGACACGTGTTTACTTCAGCTTCCAATCTTATCCCACAGGCTGCTGCCCCCACAGCCACACGACGGCCTTCTCCACACAAAGCTCGTTCTGCAGAGCCACAGGTTGGTGCTATGTAATGTGAGCCCATGCCAGACACTCAACTCAGCCGCCACGAAGCTGTGTGCTGCCACTTAACTGTTCCAAGCACAGTCATCAGGTGGTGGGAGCTGGGGAAGAGCCAGGCCGAGCACAAAGCCCAGAACAAGGTCAACCACTAGGAAGGCAACTGAGCGAGATAAGGGTGGGACAATAAAAGCTGCAGTTGCCATTCCTGCGTTTCTCTCTCACGGTGGCCCTTGAACATCCCTCCCCAGTTGCATTACTTCTTTCTTGCTCCAACACTCCCTGCTTTCTTCCCCCTCTGGTACTTTCACTGTCACCTCTGGCTTTCTGAAGAAGAAAGGCCGAGTTAGGTACCACGTCTCTGGGGGCTGCTAGCCCACTTCTGCTACCCAGTAACCGCTTCTACTGGCATAAACAAGCTGTGTGGCTTCTCCTGCTCCCAGTTTCCCCTGTTGTCAAACTGGGCAGTCACATCACCAAGTGCTCCTGGGAGACGGGGAACGCTGAGGAGGGCATGCCCTTCCTTCACCCCACCCACTGGCCATGGTGTGCAGTCAGAACTGGGAACTACAGTTTGATCCTCATGCCACTGACCGAACAAATCACCCAGGAACTTAGAGCAGCCCCACGCATGGCTGCAGGTCTGTCCTCCAAGCCCTAAGCATTCTGTGCAAGTCTTGGGGCCTTAGGGAAATGTTTCTGGTTCTGGTCTCTGGAAAGGAAGAAGCACCAGCAATCAGTCATGATGGTGGTATTCCATTCTCACACACACACACACACACGCACACACAGAGGCACACACACACACACGCACACACACACACACACACACACACACACACCCCACCCCACCACCACCACCACCCTCTCCTCTCTCTCTCTCTCTCTCTCACACACATGCACACATTCCACACATGCACACACATATACACCACACATGCATGCACACACACACACACACACCCCACCCCATATCACTCACACCCCACACATGAACATGTATAAAAACCACACACATGCACACATACCACACATGCACACACATATACACTACACATGCATGCACACACACACACACACACACACACACACGAACACGCACACACACAGAGTATGTCATCCAAGTCACTCAACCTCCCTTCTGTCTAAGGCAAGTGAGAAAAGTTCTAAGAAAAGACACAGGAGAAGCAAGGGCAAGATGGCCAGGATTCAGCCCACATCGAAATGGGCGGCTCTCAGAAGAAGGCTCTCCGGGCAGCAGAGCAGAGCAAGTGTTGTGTTGTGCTTGAGTCTCCCAGACACATGCACAGGACTAGGGTGAGAGGTCAACCTGTGGCCAACAGGTTCCCTGTCCCCACCCGCTGCGGAGGGAAATGGCAGTGCCAAGACAGAGGGACCTGTTGTTAGCTGTCTGCGAGGCTCTTCCCCAGCAGACAGCCTGCAGCCTCTGCCAGCACAGGGAAGTGCCTAAGCCAGCCTCTGGAAGCCCAAGTAAACACTTCCTGCCCGCTCCTCCTTCCCGCCCTGCCTTCCTCCCGGACCCTTGCTTTTGTTTTCCTGTAGTTTCCAATCCACCTAGGTCATCACCATCGGGGCCAACACAGGAAAGGAAGACAGCGCGGTAAGGAAACGTGACCTGATCAACCCCTCCCCCAGTGCTCATCGTTCACCAGTGGATACCCCAAACGCACGCCCGGTGTCATTGCTGAATCCACAGGTCATCTGATCTGAGCACCCCAGAGCTAAAAGGGACACTTGGGAAGAACACTGCTGAAGTTTCTTCAAGCCGGTTCCCAATGTGATCACGCTAGCTAGCCTAAACAATGACCAAACTTAAAGATTTCCCACCCGCATTAATCAGCTCCATAATTCCTTAATGACTTCCTAAGACAGACCTAGGGAAAAGAAAGCCTGTGCCCATTCTGATTCAATGGGTCTTTTTCACCCTGGGTCAAGGACCTCATTGTCTCCAAGTGGCAAGGAGCAGACTGGGTTTTAGGGGAGAAGAGGTAATGCACTGTGGATGGGGCTCACGGGGACTTGTGGGTCAAGAGCAGTCATGGCCCTGTCTCCATTTCGTCATCCACCTAAGATGGAAAGATAACTTAATTGCTGCCTGCCTAAATCACAGGGTGTTTGTGTGGTTTTGGGGGTGGCACTGCCCTGGGCCTTGCCTGGCTCTGCTAGGAAGGTACACAACTCCAGTGATCTTCATGCTGCCAAGAAAACAGGGGGTCTCTCGAAAGCCCCATCAACACAGTAAAGAGACAGCATGCATCTGACTTTTCAGAACTGAGTCCCAAAACTATAGTCTATTTTAGTATGAAATGCAGTCAAAATTTTGTCTTTCCAAAACAAAATAGCGACATCACACCCCTAAAATAGAAAAAGCCACATCCAATGCTGTGTTTCAGACACAGGAAGCCTGGTTCCCACTTGCCCGGAGAATCTGTCCCTCGCTGCTCTGCAAAGTGCAGGAAAGAAGGACAACAGAACACTCTCACCCGAGTGCAGCCCCTGAGAGAGGACTGGGGTGCACACTGCTGTGATCATATCCACTCCTCCAGAAATCCCTAGCCCCTAAGAAACACCCAAGTTCTTAACTTGTAGGCTGTGACCCTTAGTGGGCCACATATCAGATATCCTGCATATCAGATATTTACGTTATGGTTCATAACAGTAACAAAACTATAGTTGTGAAGTAGCAATGAAATAATGTTATGGTTGGGGGTCACCACAGCATGAGGAACTGTAGTGAAGAGTCACAGGTTAGGAAGGTTCAGAACCACTGCCCTAAATAAAGAGGACAGAGATAGGGAGCTCTTAACTGTGGACACAGCATTAGGAGGTGCTTCCCAGCTGGGCTTCCTTTGCACTGCATGCACCTCTCCTGGGCTTCCGGGAGAACAGGGATGAGTAGCTGACAGCAGCCCCACACCCCACCAAGTGCTCAGCAGATGCAAAACCCTCAAGGCAATCTGTATCTGAGCCTGGACCTTAGCTCTAATCCTAAGGTGCAAAGCATAGCAAATAGCAACACACACACACA
>NC_046160.1:6692430-6777430 GCF_011064425.1 Rattus rattus
AAGCTGGGCCTCCTCCAAGGCCCTTGTCCCCAGTCTTGGGCATCTGCGTTTGGGTCACTGTTCACAAGGCCTGGCCAACCATTTTGCTGCTCACCAGGGCACTGGTGGTACTGCCAAGAAACAACTCCTCACCAGGACCTTCTGAGACTCAACCCTTGGAGCATTAACTTCTCTGCTTCCAATCAGGCTCGTCTTTCCAGAAATGTTTCCCACCACATGGCGCGGTAGTTCCTACATGATCTGGAGATACTTGAAGCCGATGTTTGAAGAAGAGGATGAGAATTAAAGATCCTTATCCGGGCGTGGTGTCACGTGCGTGGAATCCCAGCACTTGGGAGGCAGAGGCAGGAGGACTGTCCCAAGTTCCAGATTAGCCTGGGCTACATTGCAAAACGCAGCCCAAAACAATCAACCAAAGACAAATCGAGCATAAAAATCCCTCCTAAGAACACGTCTTAAGTCTTCTGCTAATAAAACCATCCCTCTGAGGAGTCCATATCCGGACCCTTCCCCGTGGTCACCACACACCATGGTAACAACAAAGCCACAGACGTCTCGATGCCACTCCCCTGACCCTCAATATAATATAGATATAATGGCTAGAGGGGAAATGTGCTCCTGTAGTTTATTTCTGGTTATCAATTCTGCATGGAATAGGATTCGATATTCCAAGAGCTACAGCAGCATTTAAGCTCTCTCTGCAGCGTGAGCTGGTTTGACTGCATGCTTCCTCCCTACATAGACACCCTGAGGAAGAATGAGAAGAAATACCTAGAGTTTTGGGATAAGCAAAATAAAGATGCTGAGACAATGCATTTTGCCAAAACACACACTTGCCTCAGTTCTGAAAGTGCTCAAAATTGCTCAGTAAGAGGTTGCCTGAAGGGACACACTGCTGTATAGACTTTTCCTCACGTCTGTAAAACAGTCAGGTACCTGGGCCTGTCCTTGCCGCCTTATCCCACGAAGGGACAATCACTTGAGAAAACTACTGTCTTTCTCCATCCTATTTTCAGAATTATTCATGCAGCTCTCTTTGCGTTGAAAAGTCCACATGCATGGTACTCAAATTCGAAGACCAAAGTAGACCTGGCGGCGTGCTTCCCACAGGCCGAGGCTTCCACAAGGTGCCACCACCATGACTTGAGTAGAAAAATAGGAAAGACACCAATGACCCCAATGATACAAGAAGCCCAAGATAAGTTATTCACTCCAACCGAAAAGTGCCCTGGCCCATTAGGCTACCCCAGGGTCTGAGAGTCCATCCCGAAGTTTATAATTGGGGTCGTGCCATGTTGCCACTGGCTATTCCTACATCCCACTGTGATTCGCCACAATTCCTCACTGCCTCTCTCTTGGTCTCTGTCAATTCTCTAGTAATCGTCCATGACCCTTCACAAAGGAAAGCAGTAGGAGAGGAGGCTAGAAGGAGGAGTGGGACCAACCTGCAAATGCACTTTAATCTCCTAATTCAAATGTAAGAGTCCCCAGGTTGGCTTATCGCTTAAGTCCTCATTCAGAGTTGACTGCAGTCTATCCTGATCTCAGAACAAAGTATCAGAATGTGTACTCTTCAGCTAGTAAACGACATGTCCTTCTCCTCCTTGAGAAGGCTTTTGCTTCTCCTGGCCTGGAGTTTGGGGTGAACAGAAGTCTCAACTGACAATGGTGTCTATAGCCCTTGCTTCTGTTCATTGCAGCTCAAGACTTCGAAGTCCCATAAACCGAGCCTCAGTTTGGGCAGCAGCCAGCACCCCAAGGAACCCACCATGTTTGCAAGAGTCTCTCTTCTATCTCCTGTATTTAACTGTCCCAGTCGGTGCCCGGAGGTAGGGGTGGGGTCTCAGATTGGAACTAACTCCCGGAACCGTCAGTTCATTACAGTGAGGTTCTTAAGTTCTTTCTGCAACTTCCCCTTACCAGCTTCATTCAATTTCCCAAACTAGACCAGAGTCTTCTGGAAGAAGTGGGAGATGGGAAAGTGTCCAGGAGAGGGGAAAATCCCCTTCTGTGCATTAATGTTTTAAAAGGCAAATTCTGCCAAGAGCCGGGTTCTGGGAAGGAGCTGTAAGAAGGCCCAGGATCCCACTGGGTGGCCTCATCTTTGAGCCTGGGATGGGGGTAGGGGTGGGGTCAATGGTCCAAAGTTGTATTTACAGCATCATCAGAACTACAGCCAAGATACTTGAGTTGTTTTTTCTCTTCACAAACCCTTTCCCCCCAAATAAAAGGGGAAAGGAACGAGGAAGATAGAAGCGAGTGAGAAAGGCGGTGGTTTGAAGAGGACTCTGTTTATTGAGTGAAGACCTTTGGAAACGAACCAGAAGAGGTGCTACACTGCATGCCAGCCTTCTGGAGAGAAGAGAGAGCTGAGGTAGTGACCCTCAGCTCTGCTGCATCAGGAGGTCCAAATGAAGCATCCCCTGAGGTCCACCACACCTCATGTCTTATGAGCCAACCTACGCACTCTCAGGTCATCAGTTCCTTCTCTCAATAAGCATTACAAATTTTCTGTGTTGTTGTTGTCAAGAAAATCTCTATAGAAAGCCTGCTTTCTAGATTTATTCATTAAGAGCAACCCCCTCCCCTTTAAAAATAAAACAGAAAGCAAACGGTGAAGAATTAAGTAGAAACTAATTAGAAACACATGGGGAAGTTTCTCTTCACGTCTCCCACTGCTCCAGAATATAGGGAAAGTAAGGCATTTCCCCCAGTCCAGGATTGAAGCAAGCAACTGTAGGTGATGGGCTTCGAGGGCTGGCCATGGGGATGGCTCCAGGCCAGAGCCACAGGGAAGAAGGGTGTGGCTCCTGGGAGGTCCAGGCTCCTCAGCACTTCCGCTTCTCAAGGCTACAGAGATCTGAAAGAGACCCGAGGTACTTTCATCTCCAAGGCGTTTGTGCAAGAGCATCAGGCAAGAAGTGAGAGAGACTCACACAAAAGCTGAAGAGAGAAACTTTAAGTTTTAGATACATTGTTGATCTGTTGAGGTTTGGTCTGCAGCTGTGCATTGCAATGCTAAATACTGGCCCTGGTTGCTTCCAGGAAGGAGTAGTTTCTCGCACAGACCCAAGTGATGCTATGTAACCTTGCCCCCAAGTTATCCCTGATTGGTGAATAAAGTGACCTATAGCCTATAGCTGGGCAGAGAGAGAGAGAGAGAGAGAGAGAGAGAGAGAGAGAGAGAGAGAGAGAGAGAGAGAGAGAGAGAGTTAGTTTTGGTTCCCAGGCTTGAGGTCTGAGGGAGGAGACAACAAGGGAGAGAGAGAAGGTAGAGAGAGAAGACTCCACAGGATAGGAATCTTGAAAACATGGCCATGAGTCCTGGCCAATCAGAGTAGGAGGGGCCTAGACAGAACACAGTCATACTGTGAGGCTATTGGCAGGGAAGGAGATACAATACCATAGAGAGCGACTATTTGTCCAACTTTAGCGTTTAAAGGCTTATTGTAAATATAAAAGTTGTCTTTTATTGGGATCAGAGGTGCGGTAGAAACCTCTGATTGAGATGAAATATTTAATTCAACACTGATTTTAAAAAAACAACAATAGTCTAATTTGTCCCAATACACTAGAATAGTACTTTCCTAAGACAACACTGAGCCTTACGCTCTGCTTCTGGTGTAGACGTAATTCTCTCACTTCCCTCCTGGGGGGAAGCAGGGGAACGTGGGACGTAAGATGTGGGGGTCACCCACCACTTTCACCTTCTCGGGTTTGAGTTCACCATTGTGTGGCGGTGAGGCCCGTCTTCCCCATACATCTGAGACTGAGATATTGGCCTCATGTGATTGTATACACATGGGTCATGCTTGAAGGCTGAGCTCTGGTTAGAGCAGAAACCAGTTAGAAGATTAATTAGGTAATCGCTTAATCAATTTTTAATTATGTCCCTACCTTGGCTTTAATTGTCTGCCAAAGCACTTCTTTCTTTGAACTGAAATCGTCTGCCCTCGATTAGAGGCTTTTAAGTAAAACACGTGTTTGAATTCCTTCAGATAAGTTAGGCTTTCACCCATCTTGAATCAAATGAATGCAACTTACCTGGAGTCAGTACTTTTCACTGTTCCAGCCAGGTTCTGGAAGAACCCTACAGGCCTGGGTGCTGAAGGCCCAGACCTCCGCCGATTACTTTTAGGGATGGAAAACCTTGAGTGAGGGAACTCCCGGTGTTTCTTAGGTCACTGGAGGTGTTCCCTTGAACAGGATTGTGGGACAGTTCCACTCCATTACGGATGGCCAACTGACCTTGGGCTAGACAGCTATGACCCAAATAAACCTTTTTGTTGTGTGAGTTTACTGTCTCTGGGCATTTTGTTACATAGCTGCCTGATAAAGTCACCTAATGGTCCTCATCTAGACCAGCTCAGAACACATAGAAGGCAGAAAGTAGTCCTACTAGAGAGAAACCATCAGAAAATAGTGTGGTAAAGCTTTTGGACATCTCAGTCATCTCCAACATCATAAAGAAAAAAAAAACCACTGGAGAGAAACCCCATAGATATGCTGTTGGACGGCCATCTTCACAAGCAAACCCTCCTCAGAAGGAAGCAAGAGGGCAGGTGGAGATGGAGATAGAAAGGCTGAAACTGCAGCTGATGTGGTCTCCTCATCCTCATCACTGAATGATTCTTGGGCAATATGTGTACATTGTTTCAAACACCCTGGAGTCAGTCTTGGGTCTGCAATGTCAAGCTCGTCTTAGCCTTTTAACATCTTGAGTTGTAGGGGGAAAAAAGAACACTGAAGAATAGAATCAGATGGAGATAATTCTGGGTGATCCTGGCCTCAACCTCACGGTGAGGGCCCAAACACCTCTTGAGATAAAAATGACACCGATTCAAGAGATTCCCCAAGGACTTTGTTCTGAGGAGGCCATGCTCGAGGACATCCAAGTCTCCTAGTTGTAAGATGCTGGGGCTCAACACACAAATATTCAGAAGCAAACAGTGTGTGTGGGCGGGGCAGGTTCTAACTAACGAGATGGACTTCAGATCCCACTGGAGAGCTTCATCAGTCTGGGAAAGAGTCCACCAAGACAAACAAACAAACATCCCTTATCTGCTCACTTCCCCTTGAGATCCCCGAGTGTGCATGTGTGGCTGCATGTGTGGACCACGAGACAACCTCAGGTGTTGTTCCTCAGGTGCCAAGCAACACTCTTTTAGGCACGGTCTCTTGCCGCTTGAACTCAGCAAGCTGGGTAGGCTGGCTGGCCAGTGAGCCGAGGAATCCTCCTGCCTCCACCTCCCAAGGGCTCCAATTGCCACTATCCATCACCATGGCCTATTTGGATTGTTTTTTGAAACCTGTGGTTCTGGGTGTCACACTCAGACCCTCATGATTTGTAAGGGAAGTGCTGTACTGACTAAGCTATCAGCCCAGCCCAGCTTGAGGCTCTTTCAACGGGTAGGTAAGCTTTTCTCTCCGATATGAAAGAGATCCAAGACCTGCGTCTCTCTCCACAGATGAATTTACCTACGTGTTCCCCCAGGGTCTTTCTGACTCCAAGACTCGCTGAATCTGGGAGGAGCCTCCACACCAGAAGCCTTGGGGAGGTGTCCTAGCAGGGGCAGCCACAGCACCGACTTTCACACTAGTTAGTACAGCACCCTGTGCTGAGAAACTTCAGGAAAGGCATCAGTGAGGGCTGAGGTCCTGTGGGGAGAAGTTCTCACACTTCCTGAGCTTTGCTGGACAGCAGCAGGTCTGGGTTTGGGCTAGTGACCATAAGGAATGTAACGGAGTCATTTCAGCCCTTTCCCTTCAGGATAAACTTGGCCTTGGTTATCCAATGGAGAGCTCCCTGCAAGGATTTTGCTGAAAGGCCCAAGGCAAAGCATTTCAGAGCTACACTGACAGAACAAAAAAAGTTCCTTCAAGGAGACACAGATCTCTTTGGACATTATAGTATGGGAGCTCTGGCAGCACGAGGTCCCCTTTATAGTCTTGCCACTTTCTCGTGTGTTAAGTGGACTGATGGTGTGTGTGTGTGTGTGTGTGTGTGTGTGTGTGTGTGTGTGTGTGTGTGTGTTAGGTAACTGGGTAGATACACAGGCAAATGTTTCATAATTGCTTAGCACAGGGCCTGGCGTCAAATGATGGCTCTCTGGGTGGCATCTATTAGATAGATGGAGGAAACAGAACTATCTGTGCAGCTTCGGCTACGCTGGCCAAGGGCGCAACCACACACAGTGAATGGCCCAGACAGCCCCCTCCTTCCCTTCGCTGGCCCAGGCAGAAGTGTGGGCCTTCCAAAGCGTCAAAAGATGAAAGGGAGCCCCAGTGTAGAAGAGTGGCATTCCTTCCAAGCCCCTGGGAATGTAGCTTTGAAGCCACCCAGATCAACAAACCCTATTCCCAAGTGACAGAGGTCAGCTGGAAGCAGAAACAGTAAGGCCGAGTCGGAACAAAGACTGGAATTTGGGTGTAAATCTGAACCACATTCAACCGGTCACCATCTTTTCCAGCACAGTGGGACCAACTTGGCAGCTCCCCAGATTACACAGTCTCTTCCAATGGAGATGAATGTAGAGTGACCCTAGTAGCCAGAAGTAAAAGGAATCCCAAGCCTTCCTCTTCCCCCTCCTCCTCCTTTCCCCCCCTCTCCTCTTCTTCTTCCTCTCCCTCTTCTTACTCCTACCCCTTTCCCTTCTTCTCCCCCTCCCCCTCCCCTTCCTCTTTGATGAGACTTAATATGTTTTCTCAGTATTTTTGATATGACAAACCACAATGGTATCTGGCAGCTACTCCCCAGGAGTGTAGCTATGGGGAGCATACCTACCAAGGACCCAGGATGGGAGGTCAGTTGGCACGGTGGAAGCCCAGCACGCCTTGACCCTCCCAGGTGCCTAATATGCAGATCACCCAGATGGGAACCAGGAACTTGCTGGGTGGTCCTGAGGGCAGGCTTTGCAAACAGGGAGACCTGGACTCAGCTTTTATGATTCTTGGGAAGGACTAATGGGTCGTAGGCAGCCCTAGCTGAAGGAGAGGTTACAAAAGCCACCACCCAGGAACAGAATGCGGCAGCCCGAAGCCTGGCAGGGAAGGTTTGAAATCAGACAGGGAGGTGCTTATCTCACACGAGCGGCCAGGGGCTTGTTGGAAGCCAGAAGAAGTTTGGCACCACATCCCAACCACCATGGAGGGATGAGAGGAAAGACGAACCAGACGCAGCCAGGGAGGCTCAGCTTCCTCAGACTTCTAGAATATACCGGGCTTCAGAATACACAGACATCACCCCAGGCCCCATGACAAAGTTCGGAAAACTGCACATGCTCCCACATGCATTGCGAGAATGACGTAGCTATCAAGTTGATAAAACGCTTGGGGACAGAGTAAATGCCGTCGATTCTGTAAGTGATGGTTACCAGTGCAAGGGAGAATACAAAGCCACCTGCTGGCATGGAATCCCGTCTGTATCTTGATTACTCCTCTTGAGAACCTAAGACTTCAAATAGCTTTCAAAGTTCTCAGGCACAAAAATGGGCGCTTTACTGTTCCAATTAACATGGGGACACAAGGATTCACACACTACACAGAGCGGTAACAGACAGGGCCAGCTCTGGACTCAGGCGTTGGACATGTGTTGTTTGTGTTATTTGTTTGTTTGTTTTCCTTGAACATCAAGACACTCAACCCCATATCTGATATCCTGACACGGGAAAGACAGGACACAGGCAGGGACCACTTTTTAGCTTTAGCTAGGAATGTCATTATGGCCACTTGTTGAGGGAGTTTCCCCTCCTGTTCCATCAGGAATATGTCCCCTGTCTACTCTTCTAGAAAATGCTGGTTCATGCCTCCATCAAGCCAGAAGCCCCAGGTACCACACCAGTTTAGCAACCATGTGAGTTAGTTGCGGTGTGCCACCCTCCGGGTCGGACCCTCTCAGTCTCTCACGGCTTCTGCTGCCGCTGTATCTTCAATGGCAATGGGTCCTTTAAGGCAACTCGCACAAATGAAAATGGCTGTAGGAGAAGGTCACTCTGGCTTTCCTCAGGAGGAGACTTTCCCCTTATGAGGTGACCTGTGAAATAAACTTGGATTTCATTTCACCCCACGGCCAACACATACAGACAATCTCCAGTGTCAAATGGGGCCGGTACTATCAGCTGATCAGCTGCCTTTTCTCATTCTTTCTTTCTGTAGCTCAATTTCCTACGTGTGTATACTGTCTTTAATGTACACAGTGGCTTGCAGCAAGGTGCTGCCAGCCTTAGGCAGAAGAAGCCAAGGCCTACACAAAAGGAAAACATTCTACTTCACATGCTGCCTCCTCCAGGAAACCTCCCTGGATGCCAGTGGCCACAACTCATCCCATACGTAGGTGATTCCTCTGCCTAACTGGATGCAGGGCCGATTCCAGACTTCCAGCACCTCCAAAAGATCTAAACATCCACACTGTAGAGACTTCAAGAGTAGCAGGTGCTTGCTAGATGGCCTCGGACCAGAACTAACCCAGGATTTCCCAAAGGAAGTTTTCCCTTCCTCTTCGAAGCCATGCTCAAGAGCCCAGATGCAAGGATGGTCCTCACAGAGGCCCTCCATGGATGACTCACCAGCCCAACTATTTCTCTCTGACTCCCGAGATGATGTCCAGTGCACCTCAATGCTAGAATGAAAGCAGACGTTCTAGATGGAAAGAGAGAGTCCTGAAGAGGCGGTGCTGCTGGCTAAACTGGGGACCACCATCACTTCTTAGGCCCTCCTGCTCTGTTCCCTCAGTAGCTCAAGGAGACGGCCTATCAGTTGTCCCCAAGGCTAGGCAGCCTCAAGACACAGGCCAGCCCCTCCCCCAGCTCTTCCCAGCCCTGCCTGTGCTGACACGGGTAAATCAGAGCCATGTGGCTGGCTCCTCTTCTGACACATGTGTCAGCTCCTCTCGAGGGCCCTGCCCCCCTCAACCTAATGTGCTCCTTCTGCACAGAACCTGGAGCTGGTTGCCTTCCGCAGTGGAACTGCTTCCACTGTATTAAAAGATGACCCCACATCCAACTCATTTGCCCCAGATCAGCACTGCCTTACACAGGGATGCTTCCTTCCCACATGTGTGTAGAACAGGGATTTAAAATGTGGGACAGGGGCACAGAGAAAGCACAGTGCTCGATGCAGAGAGGAGAGCTTGGGAAAATCCTATTCAAATGAATTTCCCTCAACCAAAGAGAATGCACTGCTTTCTCGTTTCAGGAACAGGCCCGGCATGCGTTGTCTGAGAAAGCACAAGATCTGGAGGACAAAAACTTACACGGGGATATTCATAACTTATTCAAAACTGCCCAAGAAAATCATTATCCAGAGGCCACTGAGCCAGTAACTGGAGTACACTGTGTTCATTGGAGCAAAACATGGCACAGCTGCAAAAGGCGCCTGCATTCTCCTGACACACATGATGACGTGGGGAGACGTAAGGACAGCATACTAAGCAAAGGACACCAGACATGATCACCTCGTATGATCTCATTCCTGTAGAGCATCAAGGAACGGGCAGAAAGCTTGCCTGGCAGGGGTGGAAGAGAGGAGTGATGAGGGGTCGCTAATGGGTGTGGGCTCCTCCTTGACTCGATGAACGCGTCCCGTGCACTGGGGTGACAGTTGTGTAAAGGTAACTGCATTTGAAGCCGTTGAATTGCACACTTAGATGGGTGAAGTCTGTGCTAAGCGACTCGTCTCTCGGGCCCTTGTGCTCTGTGGTCAAGAACTGGGAGGTACAAGTTGAGCAAGGGTGGCTGTGCAGGTTTAAATGCAGCCCAAACAATGGCGTCCCCAAGGGTGCTCATGGTTTCCCGGCACGGGATCTTCAGGGTGTAAATAGGATTAGACGATGTCCCGAGAGTTGATTCCTATGTTAGCATTAATGGCTTTCAAAGACGGGAGAATGAGAAGACCATTTGTTACCTCAGCATACGAGGCCCCTGCCATGTTTACAGGCAGCAGCAAGCAGGGTAATGCCTCCTGTGATGTACGGAGGAAGAGACCAAGGACCAGGAATGCCACGTGATCCGCCACAGGCGCGGCAACAATGTCCTAAGTAGCTATGTGATTCTGCTATTCTAGACTAAACCAAGCCCTGCCATCAGGGACTCTATAAAGCCAATTTCATCCTAGCAGGAAGAAGTTGGGGACCTCCATACAAATAAAGGGACATGCTCCGTTGCTGTACGGACGCAGGTGAGCAGATTTCCATTCTCAATTTGGTGGTCAGCAAAGAAAACTCATGGGGCACCATTTGAACGGAGACCTGAAATATGTGCAGGAAGGAGCCAATGAACATCTTCAGAAAGACTGCTCTAGGTGTTGTGCTAACAAATTCACACGGAGGGCCAAGGAAGGAACTTGATCACTGTACTACTGTGGGGCCGCATAATTATCATTCCATTTTACAAGTGGAAAAAAAGTCACAGAAAAGTTAGGTGATAGATCCCAATGTTGCCCGATGCCTGCATGCAGTAGCCAGGACACAGGCAGCTTCACCTGTCCCCCTTGACCTTAGCCTATCCACACTCCAGTCTTTCATCATGGCTCACTTGCAGGCACGATCCTTCTCCACACTGGCCTCCTCTCAGTTCGTTGGCACAGTTTGGTGGGTCTGCCTTTCGGTCCTTCCTTGTGCTCAGTGAAGCCCACCTCTCACCTCGAATGCTGGGCACTCCTCTAACGGGGTCCCCTGAGGCACCACCTCTTGTTCTTGTTGGCTCGACCTCAATGCAGGCTCCTTCCATGTGCTTAGCTCTAATGGGGTCCTTTCCTGCTCTTCTCGATTCCACGAGGATATTTGGCTCCCCCCACCCCCTTCCTCTCTTTTCCACTGAAATAAATTCATCCCAGTTTAGGAATAGGAATGTGAGGTCACCAGCTCTCTGTATCTGTTGAGTTCCACTCTGACAATTTCAGTCAGGCACAGTTCAAAATTATTTTTAGAACCTTGTTCACCCATATTGTGTCAGCTAGGTTTTCAACGCTTTGGTAAAACACCTGGCAAGCTTTAACAGCTTAAATAGCAGGCATATCTCTTTGGGCTCCCGGTTTCAAAAGTTTCAGACCATGGTCAGCTGAGTCCATTGCTTTTGACCCAAGGCAAGGCAGAATGGGTGGCAGAGAGGATGTGGTTTTAAATATATGGGAGAATACGAACTTGTTTTATGCAAACGTTGCTCCATTTTATGTAAGAGGGCTGTGTAGTCTTAGATGCTGTTACCCTCAGAGATCATGGAACTAGTCCCCTGAGGATGTCAAAGGGTAACTTCAAGGAGCTCACAAATGGCTTTTTTTTTAAATCAAACTGAATCGATTCTCCCAACTATCGCTATTATTTTTGGCAGCTTTCATGAAATGCCCTGAAGACAGGATGAATTGGATGCATTTAAATAGCAAGCACAGGTAAGTTTCAGTGTGCCCTCACATCCCATCTACTCAAAGCTGTAAACTGCCTTCGGCCCCGATGGTCCTCACAAGCCTTTCCCCTGCTGCAGCACTCTGACTCCAGCTCACAGCAATCGCTGGTTTACTTGTTAGCATTTTCTAGAATGTTCTATTAATGGAATTATGTGTCCCTTTTTAAAGGGCGTCTGGCCTTCTTTTTTACTCAGCATAATTACTGTGATACATTTATATTTTTTCTTTGTACTGCTGACTCTTTTCGTTGATAGGCTAGTCAGTTTATCCACTGTCTTCTGGTGAGTGTTTGGACTGTTTCCTGGTTGGGGACAGTACAGGAGAAGATGATGTGAACAGTCCTGTATAAGATCTGGGAGGGTAAATCGAGAAATTGAGTAACTGTGCACGTGAGTTGGTTTTCTGATTTGGGACAGTCAGGAGACCTGACAGTAGGAGAGTTCTGGAGGGATAGAATTTTAAGAAAAGCTCGTTCCCTCCTTTGATTTATCTTGGGTAAACACCTAAGGAGTGGAATAACCACGTCAGATGGGCAGTTGACAGTCAACTTTCTAGAACATCAAATGTAAAACTTTGGAGTTCCCCAGCCTTTTTAGATCACTCCAGTACTTCCTGTTCTGTTTCACTAACAGCCCGGGGCAGGAGTCCCTTGATCCCATCCTTCCTCTCCACTCTGTCGCCTGCTGCCAGCAGACTTGAGCTTTAGAAGCACAAGAGTCAAGACAGTGGGATGGACCTCCCTTCCACAAGCAACTGTTTATCTTAGTTTGACCTGCTCCCATCAACTTCGATCACCAGGACCACAGGCAGCACAATATTTAAGGAACTTCCCAGTCACCTTCCTCTGTGGCTATCACCTTCCTCTGTGGCTATCACCTTCCCCTGTGGTCAGCTTTCACAGCCCTCAGCAGCTCAGACTATGTCTAATACACAACTGGAAGTCAGTGGTTCCAAACCACACCTCCTTAGGGTTCTCAGCAGTGAGAGTTCCTCTCTGACCTTCTCTACAGGAAATCTGGTCTGGACCCCCTTCCCCATTCACCCTTCATCCTTCCTAGTGTTGGCAGGGCCAACCAGTCATTCCAATCCATTGCCTTTGGAAGGCTGTCCTGATGAAGTCGCACCAAAACTCTCCCTCAGCTGGACTCAAAGAGAACCATTCTGAGCCTTTGTTCTGCATCACCAAGCACAGGGTGACTGGTTTTGAGCACCCAATCCTATGCATAAATCCTGGGTCAGGAGAATGGAGAGATCGTATCAGCGCATTCTGTGTTTCTATGACCCTAGGTCCGGATCAAGGGTAAGATGTGGTAACAACAGAAATATCAAGAAGTAACCTAATAATGACCGTAAGACATTTGAACTACTGCTAATGCTCAGAGGAGTCGGCATACAGGCAAGAAAAGACAAGGGACTTGATACTGACAAGTGATTGCTTCTCAACAAAGCAGCAGCCATCAGTGAGCCTGTGTATGAAGCAGCTTTTGAACTCGATTATTAACATTGCTGTCTCTTTACCTCTACACGAGTGTTCTACACCCCCACCCTCCCTTCCCAAGTATTTCCCACAACATGGGAATGATGCATGTTGGATATATTACTGTGGCTCTTAGGGCTGCCTCAGATTTACCTTTTTATCATGCATGTAACCTAGTTCATTGTTCACACACTTCCTAGATCTCACTTTTATGGAATATAGTTGCATTTACTGAGCACCCATGTATACCAAACTGCCAAGATGACCAACATCACCATCTCTGAAGACCTTCCAATCCAAAGGAGGTATGACAAAGCCATAGCAAACTAAGGGGGTGGTACTCTCCAGACACCAAGGACGACAAATCAAAGTTCGAGGGTCTGTCCAGCCAGCCCTCAGTACTTGGAAGGCAGCACCAGAGAACTTCCTGGGACAGAAATGACACCATCATCTACCCATTCGCCCTGAGCCCCCAGACCACTCACTGCCTCTCCCCCTGGAGTCCTCCTGTGTCTCCACTTTGAAGTTGTGGTAAAAAGCCCTCTTGAACTTCTCCCTAGCAACCAGGTCCCTGTCCAGAAAAAGTCCTGGCAGCGTTATACCTCTGTCTTCAGCCAGGCTTGCCCTTGGCAGTAACGCACCGTGCCATGCCAGAGGCCATATGGTGGGACAGCTGACGCTGGGTGACGCGGACAGCTTCTCTTGCCAATCCACGTCAGCCCCAGCCACGGGTACACTGTGGCATTTAGACTGCAGCAAGGGACCTTTGATTTGGAGGGGGAGGCTAAAAGGGAGTCTGTAACATGTTCAAAACACCTACATGAAGGATGAACAGGAGGCCAGGGCTCGGGGGCGGGCACAGGCGTCACTGTCTGTCAGTCATCCTTCTGGAGAGAAGCCAGGCCACCCAAGTGGACAAGGTGGATGTGTGCTCTCAGAGCCTGAAACTCAAGACAATATTTGAGGAGCTAGGGATTTTAATGGAAGGAGAAAAGAAACCAGTGGGGAACAAAGAAAGCACAGGTCCCAAGGTCACTCAGAGAGCTACAGCCGAGGGTTTAGGGGCTGAGATTTCTCCTCCCACAGACAATACAGCACTCTACAAATACATTCCAACACATCCGCACTTGCACACAAGGGATGCTCATGGACCTAAAAGTCATCTTCCCAGCCTCTCTGCCTTTCTAGGTCAGAGAAAATGGAGGGAAACAAAGTTTGTTGAGGAACCAACAGAAACCGCTCATGGCCCCTGCCCCAGAATTCCCAATCCCATAGCTGCTATGACTGCTTCAAGGCGTTTCATTAGCTCTGAGTACCTAGCAGAGCCTACTCTGAGTATTGCAGATCTCGCTCCTACCCCCTTAAGGCAACGTTTCAAAAGGAAAAGAGCTTAGCAGAGAAGGCAACGTGCATATACGCCTTGCTCCCAATTCAACTGGAATGGCTTAAAAAAAAAACTTGGGAGATGTGAGTATGGGTTGAATATTAAATATTCAAATAATACTTAGACACTTTTGTTGGATTTGTTAGTTGTGGTCATGGTTTTGTGGTTATGCAAAAAAAGTGTCTCATGTTGTGGGAAACACTTGGGAGGGGAGGGTGGGGATGTCTGGAAATGGCTGTGGAACACTTGTAAAGAAATAAAGAGACAGCCATGTTAAAAACCCAGTTCCTGGGACTTCTGAGTTTATTGTTCGATTCCCCCCTATTTTTACAGGTATAAACATTTAAATTAGAAAAGTGGGGTGGATCCGCAGTTAAGAGCACTGGCTACTTTTCAAGAAGACCCATATGTGAGCGCACTCTAGGAATGGCTACAGCCCCAGTCCTAAGGGATCTAATGCCCTCTTCTAGCTTCCAGGAGCTCCACATGAACATGGTGCACAGACATACACATGTCCCGAACAGCCAGACACATAAATAAAAGTAAAGGCTATAATTGAAGCTCTAGGTAGGGAGGGGTCCTAGCAATCCGTCACCTGGGGGGAGAGAGGCAGTGAGATATAAAGGAACGGTCTGTGAATTTAAAATGCAAAACTCAGTCAGGGTGGCTTGACCTCACGGTGGTCTCAGAACACCCTGAATCACAGCCAACCACGAGCACGGCAGCCATGATGCTGACTGCATGTGGAGAAGACACAATAATTCCTTCTGTTTATTAGAATGTCAGTAAAGAGATTCCATCTAAAACCGTGGCCAGAAACGTCTCCGCGTCTGGTCTCAGTTTGGTGATGCAGAAGGGCTTTAAGTATCTCTGCGGAACCTCTCCAGCACACTGGCTGTCCAAGTGTGAGCCATCATTCCTGGACACACAGCTCTCAGTGTGTAAATATCAGGCTCTGACCCAGACCTGAGTCAGAAACTCTGGGGTGGGTGGGACCCAGAAGCCTGTCTTAATGAGCTTTCTTGTGATTCTGGGCTCCTTGCCCTGTGGTGCCAGGTGACCCAGACATGACTCAGTGCCTGACACAAATGGCAGAGGTATATACATCCCATATGGTGCTCAGATAAACTTAGCCCTACGCTCTCTGCCTGAGCCAGGAAGGCTGGCCGAGGAAGAAAGGAAAGGGATACAGCCATGGTTGAATGTGTATGGCCTCGGGGAGCACCCATAAATCTTCAGGACCCTCTCCTTAAACTTATGCTCCAAGAAGTGCTGTAAACAACAGGGCCCCACCTGCTGTTCAAAGGATACAAGCACTGTTAAGAGTAGATGGGATCATAGATGGCTTACATAACACACTAAGTCCCTGCTCTTCAGTACACCCTGCCACGGCTCTCCCTCTCCCTCAGCTGCCTGCAGCTTCCACAGGCATACGGAGGTGCAGGGAGGTACCTGGGTCAGGGTGACTTGACCGCCTGCCTGTGTGCTATGAAAGATAATACGCCTGCAGGTGCGGGAGGAGAGAGGGGCCTGCAGAAAAGCCAGTCCTCGCTCTGGTGTTTAATTCCTAAAAATCACAGAATGTTCTGGATGAATAATGGAGATCACTAAAACCAGCTCTTGGTTTCACAGATTTAAAAAACCAAACCAAACTGAAACGAAACAGGATCACAGGGGCGAAACGAGTGCTCTAACAGCACACAATCTATGGGTGCAAAAAATAATCCCAGCTCCCTTGGGTCCCCATGTTGAGGATGGACCATGAGATATGGCAAGAGGTACAGGTGGGCTGGCTGTCTCTGTGCAAATGGGAAAGATGAGGAAGAAGCCTCTAATGCAGAGTTGCGACCCTCCAGCTAGGAGATGCTCTAATTACGAGCCTGGTGGCTTGGGATAAATTAACTTCTCCAAGCCTCCCTTTCCTGTTTTATAACACGGGGACAATATCATCTGCCTCACAATAGGAGTGGGGTAGAACCTGAGCGAAACTGGATGGAGAGACAGCACGCAGCCGTCACTCAATAAATGCTAGTTTATGCGTCGGGGAGAGGCCTGTTTCGATGCTTGCCGTGGTGAGTCTGGAAGGAGGAGGTAGGAGAACATCCAGAGGTTAATAAAAGGAGATTTTCACTCCTTTGTATTGTCAAAAATGTTGTTTTGGTGAATTTTCAAGTCAATTACATTCATCAGGGAGGAATTAATCAAATTCTGTCTCCCCAGCCTAGTGTTAAGTGCTGTGGAGAGCCTCCCTCGGAGAACTGTCTTCTTTGATTTGATTAGAGGAGCCCATGCTATACACAGCAACTGTTCAGAAATCTAATTAGTACCGGATGGATGGCAAGTGAGATTTTATATATGGTATCCACATACGTAGGTGAAATTGCAAAATATTATAGTATCGAACAATACGTATATGATACTGTGTAAGCCAAATGCTTCGCAATCTGGGTGAATGATGAATAGCATTTGATTTCAACTTCATAAATAATAGGGAAACTTTCCCCGGGTAGGGTGTTATGCTGGGCATAAACAGGACTCTACAGAGGTTAAAAAGGCATAAGATGCCCTCAAGAAATTTGCAGTCAGGAAAGAAGATGTGTGTCCTGGTATAATGTGAGGATAGCAGCACGCTGAACAATCACCACACATCGCCCACATACATCAGCTCGGCTAATATTACCATGGATGAGGTACTATCTCCGGCATGTATTTCATAAGTCTCAGGAAGACCTTATGATTTTCATACTGTTATGACAGGTGAAAAGCTCAGGGGAAGGGAGGAGGGAGCGGAGTTCTGCCTGGCGCCGTTGAGTGGGAGTCCATTGCCAGCACGTGCATGTGAGCAAAGACACAGAGGCTGGAGCAGGGGCGGCACAGGGGAACCCAGGCACCACCAAGGAGGGCTGGGAATTCACCCATGAGGAACAGGTTGAGCATTGGAAGACAAACCAGAGAGGAAGGCAAGAGACGTGCAGAGCACCTCAATGCCAAGTTAGAGTCAGAATTCTCTACCTCAGGCATGAAGAGTTGCAGATGTTTCTAGGAAGGAGTGATTTTGTCAGCGCTGATGTGGTGGCGACATTCAGGCTGACTCTGATGGAAGATGGGAAGGAGAAAGACAACTGAAGGGTCTCCATGATTGCCTTGTGAATGCTATGGGCTCAGCCTATGTACCGGCATCAAATACTCAGCAAGAGCACGGCCTTAATCCATACTGGGTAACTCCCATAGGCAGGCACTGTTCTAAACACTTCCATTGTTTTCCTCCTCAATTCTCAGAACTGCCCATGATGTAGACACATGTACCCCTATCCTACAGAGCATTTGAACCGAGGCAAACGGATAATAACTTGCCCAAGGTCCCAAACAAAGAATACCCCATCTCCCAAGAGCCCTGAAAGCTCAAAGGTGGCACATAATTGCCTGGCTAACTGCCCAGCTCACTGTCTCTGACCCCAAAAGCCTGATTCCTTTTGGGGCTGAGCTCTCAAGACTGTAGTACTGCCCCCCGCCGCTGCTAACAGCTCATGGGGCAGTAGATTTTGAGTCCACCTACATGAAAACCAAGACTCCATGAGCAGAGAGCAGAGTAAGTTGTCCAAGAGCTGGGGAAGGGAGAGATGGGAGCAACTGCCTGATAAGTGTAGGGTCTCCTTTTGGGGTGATAAAATAGTCTGAGGTCAGACGACCATGAGATTTATAAAATACCTCTAGCATATGCCTAATGACCCTTAGGCATAGCCCCAAGGAGTCCCTGAAGATAATATATTAGTCACCGGGTAGCTTAAGGGTCTAGGAAGGTCAGCCACACTAGAAGGACTCAGGCTTCAGACAAATCAGTTCCCTATGATCTGGAAGATGTGCTCTTCCCAGAAAAGGTCCATGCTTTCGCACGAGTCCCAACCTCTGTGGATGTCTACGGAGGAGCTGTCAAGAGCATTTCTCCTGCCTTCCGTGATGAACCTGTGTCCCATTTTCTAACGACGAGGAGGCTCCGTGCATCATGGAAAGCAAAGTGGGGCAACATGGCATCATGTGGGGTTCCGGATGCCACAGCCCTGGAGCTGAGACTCAAGAGAAGCTGCCTTGCCTCACCACGAGTGACACCCCCGCCTTACGGCATTTTCACACAAAGATTGGGAAAACGAAAGCATTCAGAAGCCACTCATTATGCAGCGCTCATTATGTGTGCTACCACTTTTAAAACAGGCGATTCACGGTGTTTGAATGTCATTTCCATGCCTAGTGGAATCTCTCTCAAAGTGAATAATAGCCTCTTAGTTCATGTCGGGCGTCCATCCAAGTAGCCGGGCCATGTCTTGTATCAGAATGCACCCATGGACTGCCAAGCCACAGGCTGCAGATGATCATTCAATTCCCAAGTAAACGAAGATGTAGGGGCTTCAACAACGCACGGCCCAGAGATCGCTGTAAGATTTACAATCCGTTTCTTTCATAAATACACTTTTCTCATGAAGGACTGTCTCCCCTCCTCCTGGCCGGCCCAGCCTTGACTTCTGTTGAATCAAGTTGATGAATGTGGATGTGCTTTTCTGAGAAGACCCGAGCTAGTGAGAGGAGAGATTATAAGAACGAAGACACAAGGGGGCTGAACAAAGGTTCTTCCCTTGGAAAAGGGCGGTTTGTAGCTGAGATGTTGCTACGGCGGTTAGTCAGGCACAGGATGAGAAGAACAAGCATGGAGTGCCCCTGCCCTCTCTCATTGTGGTGGTTTGAAAATGATGGCCCATGGGAAGTGGCACTGTTAGGAGGTGTGGCCTTACTGGAGTAGGTGTGGCCTGGTTGGAGAAAGTGGGCTTTAAGATCTTAGCTTCCTGGAAGTCAGTCTTTCTCCTAGCAGCCTTCAGAACAAGAGGTAGAACTCTCAGCTCCTCCTGCACCATGCCTGCCTGGATGCTGCCCGGATGCTGCCATGCTCCCCACACTGATGGACTGAACCGCTGACCCTGTAAGCCAGCCCCAATTAGATGTTGTTCTTTATGAGAGTTGCCTTGGTCATGGTGTCTGTTCACAGCAACGGTACCCTAACTGACTGAGACACTCATGCAGCTTGCAGGGCCAGCAGGCAGTGTGCAGAGGCAGACGCTATTGTCTCGCATACCCTGGTTCTGCCGCTTGCTAGGCTGCAGCAACCTTGGTAAACCACCTGCTTTCTCAGAGCCTTGGTCATCCATAAAACAGAAGTCATGAATTTTACAGTTATGGAAAATAACCTGACTTATATCTATAGATTTAAAAAAATCTTTTCAGATTGCCTGCCAGCTGACATCTTCAGCATTAGCTGCAGATGCAGCACTCAATCCGTGGTTATTAATGAGTCCCATAATCACAAACCATTTTTCTGATAAAGTGTCAATATCTAGACTGTATAAAGAATAGCTACAACACCATAAAAATAGCAGGGCCTATTTAAAAAGCAAAGAATTTTTAAATGTCATTTATTTGTTTATTTATTTATTTATTATAGTGTGTGTGTGTGTGTGTGTGTGTGTGTGTGTGTGTGTGTGTGTGTGTGTGTGTGTGTGGTGTCCCCACAGCAGGCATGGAGATCAGAGGACAGTCCGTGGAATCAGTTCCCTCCTTCCACTATGTAGGTCTCAAGAATTGGCAGCCAGAACGTTGCTCGCTATTCTATCTCCCAGGCCACAAAGAGTTTGAACAGACTTTCTCCGGAGAAGAAATGCACAGGACCAGTAGGCACGTGGATACCCTCAGCACAGAAATGCAAACGATACCTTCCGTGAAGAAAGGGGGAGGGGTGGAGAAATGGCTCGCTCTGTAATGTGCTTCCATACAAGCAAGCATGAGGACCCCAACCTCCACGTACAACAGTGGGGCAGGGCAGCACACGCATGAAACCCCTGCGCTAGGGAGGGAGAGACCTGGGGGTGTTGCTGGCCACCCTGGTAAATCAATCAGAAATCCTGTCTTAAAGGAGATGAAATACTCCTTAGGGCACAGATAGTCACCCCCCAACTTACCTCCTCTCCGTCTACCTCTCACATTACAATGGTACTATTGTGACTTTGTGTATCTTATCACAATTGTTTTAAAGCTGGAGAGAGAGAGAGAGAGAGAGAGAGAGAGAGAGAGAGAGAGAGAGAGAGACAGAGAGACAGAGAGAGACAGAGAGAGAGAGAGAGAGAGAGACAGAGAGACAGAGAGACAGAGAGACAGAGAGAGACAGAGAGGGAGAAACTGGCTCTCCAGTCACTCCATGCTTTGTGCAGTCAAGACGTAAGAGAATAAGAAACAAATGTTTTGGCCTCAAGAGGTTCCAGTCTCAGAGGAAATAAGACGGGTTCATGCAGAAAGAGGCAGGGTCAGACCCAATATGGGTCAGCACTAGAAAAATCATAGAAACACACAGTCGGCGAACTGCAGGGCAGGAGACCACAGGAGGCTGCAGGACGGAGGCACGGGAAGGTAGGAAGACTGTGGAAAAGTTTGGGCAGGGATAGAGGGGAACATTCCAGGCCTTGGACCAGAAGAGGAAGCTTAAGAGAAGGCATTTGATGACACGTCCCTGAGACAATGAGGAAGTCTTGCTCCTTGAGGAGAAGAGGCATGTGAAGCAATCACTGGAGGGGACTGGAGCGATGGCTCAGTGGCTAAAAGCCCGGGCTGTTCTTCCAGAGGACCAAGGTTATATTCCCAGCTCCCACATGGCAAATCACACTGAGAGCAGCTGGCAGGTCACGCATCTCGACTGCCACAGAGTGAGCGGCAAATGCAGAGAGGAGCCTTCTGCTTTCTTATTTCTTGTTCTACAAATGTTTACTGAATCCCCATTAAGTGCCTTCTAGACACTGAGGACGGCAGGATTGCTGAGGGAGCAGATTTGGGGAGCTGAAGGGAGAAAAGCACACAGACAGCTGACCATCCAAGTCTTTTGCTTAGAGGAGGTGTGTGTGTGTGTGTGTGTGTGTGTGTGTGTGTGTGTGTGTGTGTGTGTGTGTGTGTGTGTTGAGGGTGAGGTAAACCAAAGGACTCTCACACATAGGAGATATTTCAAGCCAGAGAACTGAAGACAGCTCAGAGTTTTCATTGTAAACACAAGTAAAGGCCACAAGAAAGAAAAAGACAGGAGAATGAAGAAGGGGCTGGGGGGACAAGAAACAGAGACAGAAACACGTAGGGCCACTGCCTAATCCTAACGTCCTTCCATGGGCCCTGAAAGCACACGATTCCATCGTCTGGCTTCATTTAGCTGTGGGCACAGGTTCACTTACGAAGAAGGAAAGCCCCTGTAGCTTAGTCAAAGTTCCAAAGTTTGTGATAACATCAGTCATGATTGCCTAGGCTGTCCGTTTGCCTTAGAGCACGGTGGCCTGGGGTCAGAAAGGATGAAAATGTGGGGGTAAAGAAGGGAGAGGCCTCTCTCTCCATATCCTGGCCAGCATCTGCTGTCCCCTGAGGTTTTGATCTCAGCCATTGTGACTGGTGTGAGGTGGAATCTCAGGGCTGTTTTGATTTGCATTTCCCTGATGACTAAGGAGGTTGAACATTTCTTTAGGTGCTTCTCAGCCATTCGATATTCCTCAGTTGAGATGTCTTTGTTCAGGTCTGTAGCCCATTTTTTAAATAGGGTTATTTGGTTCTCTGGAGTCTAACTTCTTGAATTCTTTGTATATATTGGATACCCCCAGTGTAGGGGAATGTCAGGGCGGGGAGTCAGGAAGGGGTGGGTGGATAGGTAGGCAAACACCCTCATAAAAGAAGGGGGAAGGGATAGGATAAGGGGGTTATGGATGGGAAACTGGGAAAGGGGATAACATTTGAAATGTAAATAAGTAAAAAATCTAATAAACTCATTCCTATCGAAAAAGAATTGAAATAACCTAAATCTGAAGAAGAAGAAGAAGAAGAAGAAGAAGAAGAAGAAGAAGAAGAAGAAGAAGAAGAAGAAGAAGAAGAAGAAGAAGAAGAAGAAGAGAAGAAGGAAGAAGAAGAAGAAGAAGGAAGAGGGAGAAGAAGGGGGAAAAAAAAGAGGGGGGGGAGGGAGAGGAAGGAGGAGGGGAGGAGGAGGAGAAGGAGGAGGAGAAGGAAGAGGAGGAGGAGGAGGAGGAGGAGGAAAAGGAGGAGGAGGAAAAGGAGGAGGAGGAAAAGGAGGAGGAGGAAAAGGAGGAGGAGGAAGAGGAGGAGGAGGAGGAAGAGGAGAAAGAAGAGGAGGAGGAGGAGGAGAGGCTGCTGCACAAACAAAACCACATGAATCAAAACTCTTGAGTCTCACGCAGGGGCCTGGCAGGGTTCTGATTTCTCCGTCACTGAGGAAGATGGGTGCAGGGAGATCATGAGTGCTATCGATGTTCATAGGAGACACACAGGACGGTCAGAGCACAACTCTGCCTCAGGGCATCCCATCAGCTGCCTGACGCACAGTGGCTCTGACTTAACGACAAAAGGAGGACATTTTCAATGTCAGGCCCAGCTCTGTCTGAGGGCAGCGATGGGCTCACATCACAAACACAGAAAAGTAGATCCTTCTCACCCTTCCAACTCAACAAGATCCTACAGGGCCAATAGGGGCCTGTGGGGTGCAAGAGAAGCAAGACCAGTTAGAACAGGAACGAGGAGAGAAACAAACACTGCTCTGGGCGTATGGAGCAGGAGAACTCAACAGGAGTGTCGGAGCAGAAGGACAGGGCATCCATCTTGGGGGCCTCCTCCTCAGGCCTTTCTACCGCCTCTGCCTGCATTGCTGCAGGAAGGAGGAGAGCACAGGACACAGTGTTTTCCAAGGTCACCGTGACAGGAGCTATGGTAAAACACTACCAAGCTCAAGTTCCCAGAAAACGAGCCTCATGCTCAGTAAGCCTCACCTCCTTCACCCCTGCACAGTGCCCCACATGGTCCCTCACCCCTGCACAGCATCCCACATGGCCCCTCACCCCTGCACAGCGCCCCACATGGTCCCTCACCCCTGCACAGTGCCCCACATGGTCCCTCACCCCTGCACAGTGCCCCACATGGTCCCTCACCCCTGCACAGCACCCCACATGGTCCCTCACCCCTGTACAGCACCCCACATGGCCCCTCACCCCTGCACACAGAGAACCCCACATGGTCCCTCACCCCTGCACACAGAGAATCCCACATGGTCCCTCACCCCTGCACACAGAGAACCCACATGATCCCTCACCCCTGCACAGCACCCCACATGGTCCCTCACCCCTGCACAGCATCCCACATGGCCCCTTACCCCTGTACAGCACCCCACATGGCCCCTCCCCCTGCACACAGAGAACCCCACATGGTCCTTCACCCCTGCACAGCACCCCACATGGTCCCTCACCCCTGCACAGAACCCCACATGGTCCCTCACCCCTGCACACAGAGCACCCCACATGGTCCCTCACCCCTGCACAGCACCCCACATGGTCCCTCACCCCTGCACAGTGCCCCACATGGTCCCTCACCCCTGCACAGCACCCCACATGGTCCCTCACCCATGTACAGCACCCCACATGGTCCCTCACCCCTGCACAGCACCCCACATGGCCCCTCACCCCTGTACAGCACCCCACATGGTCCCTCACCCTGGCACACAGAGCACCCCACATGGTCCTTCACCCCTGCACAGCACCCCACATGGTCCCTCACCCCGGCACACAGAGCACCCCACATGGTCCTTCACCCCTGCACAGCACCCCACATGGTCCCACACCCCTGCACACAGAGCACCCCATATGGTCCCTCACCCCTGCACACAGAGCACCCCATATGGTCCCTCACCCCTGCACACAGAGCACCCCATATGGTCCCTCACCCCTGCACACAGAGCACCCCATATGGTCCCACACCCCTGCACACAGAGCACCCCATATGGTCCCTCACCCCTGCACACAGAGCACCCCACATGGTCCCTCACCCCTGCACACAGAGCACCCCATATGGTCCCTCACCCCTGCACACAGAGCACCCCATATGGTCCCACACCCCTGCACACAGAGCACCCCATATGGTCCCTCACCCCTGCACACAGAGCACCCCATATGGTCCCTCACCCCTGCACACAGAGCACCCCATATGGTCCCTCACCCCTGCACACAGAGCACCCCACATGGTCCCTCACCCCGGCACACAGAGCACCCCACATGGTCCTTCACCCCTGCACAGCACCCCACATGGTCCCACACCCCTGCACACAGAGCACCCCACATGGTCCCACACCCCTGCACACAGAGCACCCCACATGGTCCCTCACCCCTGCACACAGAGCACCCCACATGGTCCCTCACCCCTGTACAGCACCCCACATGGTCCCTCACCCTGGCACACAGAGCACCCCACATGGTCCCTCACCCTGGCACACAGAGCACCCCACATGGTCCTTCACCCCTGCACAGCACCCCACATGGTCCCTCACCCCTGTACAGCATCCCACATGGTCCTTCACCCCTGCACAGCACCCCACATGGTCCCTCACTCCTGCCCAGCACCCCACATGGCCCCTCACCCCTGCACAGCACCCCACATGGTCCCACACCCCTGCACACAGAGCACCCCACATGGTCCCTCACCCCTGCACACAGAGCACCCCACATGGTCCCTCACCCCCCTGCCCCACATGGTCCCTCACCCCCCCCCACATGGTCCCTCACCCCTGCACAGCATCCCACATGGCCCCTCACCCCTGCACAGCACCCCACATGGTCCCACACCCCTGCACACAGAGCACCCCACATGGTCCCTCACCCCTGCACACAGAGCACCCCACATGGTCCCTCACCCCTGCACACAGAGCACCCCACATGGTCCCACACCCCTGCACACAGAGCACCCCACATGGTCCCTCACCCCTGCACACAGAGCACCCCACATGGTCCTTCACCCCTGCACAGAACCCTGTTGCACATAGTACCCAAAACTCTGCTAATTTGACACATCCTTCTGGTTTAAACAATCTTCTGGAAGGCCTGGAAAAGCGGATTCTAAGGCATTCAAAGGAGAAATGCCAGGATTAAAGAACCAAGAAGACAGCTTTGAAACCCCTCACCGGCTCTGAAGTGTGGCCAGAACTGAAGGACAGTGGCGTCGTCTCCAGGAAGGGTCTTGGAGAGCAGTCGGTGCCGGTGTGCGAGAGTCCTCAGAACAATCCCAGCGTTGACTGAGGACCACCGAGGGTCCTGGTCCTGAGCTTGAACTTGATTTGATGTACACAGTGTCTGGGACTCCTCATGACAGTGATGTCATCATTCCCTTTCACAAAGAATCTCATCGTAGAAGCAGCAAGCAGTTGCTTGAGGTTGCCTACAGAGGAGCGCTTAAGTATGGCTCAGGATTCGAACCCAGAGCCTTCTGCTTCTTCTCCATATGTCATTTTTTTTAAATTGCACTCGATATCTAAAAACAATAACAGCCAAATCCACTCAGCTCCCGGGGTCAGGCCTTTTCCTGTGCATCCAGGTCTCTGCGCCCTTTACCAGGCCCGGGGATGAGGTCATTCTAGCCAAGCCTGTGGCTCGCAAGCTGACAAAACACCTGTGGGGACCAGAGCCGGAATCAGGCTCTGTGGCTGTGTTGGCTCCAACTATTTGGACTAAACACAGTCTAAAAAGCCTCCTGCTTGGGGGCAAGGTTTTGAAAGAAGCAGTTGGAGGGGGAGGAGGCACCCACGCCCACAATCCGGATGTCAGGGATAAATAAATGTATACAGATGTGGCCAGGCAGGGCGGGAGCTGAAAGATAAAGCGAGTTGGCGTGGTGGGAAGGGATGAGCTAACTTCCTACACCAGCTCTTCCTGGTTCCCTTCTCCTTAGCAACTTCAAAGGCGGCCGAGCGCCAGTGTGGCCTCAAAGACTCTCAGACCCCCGTGTGTGAAGGGTGGAACAGGCAGCAGGAGGACATCCCCCGAGTTCTCCCTTTCGGCCTCACCGAGGCACAACTGACGAGGTGAGGTGTGGTCTATTATTCAGCGTGGATGAGCATTAAGATGTCTTAAAGAACATACACCTAACCGGGCAGTGGTGGTGCACACCCTTAATCCCAGCGCTCAGGAGGCAGAGGCAAGAGGATCTCTGAGGTCAAGGCCAGCCTGGTCTACAGAGTGAGTTCCAGGACAACTAGGAGCACACAAAAAGACTTCGTCTCAGAAAACAGACACACACACACACACACACACACACACACACCCCATCCCACCCCACCCCACACTTTAGACATGGTTGCCTCCAACTACCCAGCTATAGGACCTTGCTACATTTCCAGTCAGGATTCCTAAGGTGCCGTCTCCAGCAAGAGTCAAAGATGCCATATGCTATGTTTACTTACAATTGCTGTGCTGAACACTAGGTCTTCAGAACGTATTTATCACCACAGGTCTGGAACCTTCGACCAGCATCTTCCATCCCCAGGCCCCCGAGCCCTGAAACCTACTGTTCTACTCTGTATCTAGAAGTTCGTTATTTCTCTCTTCCACATGGGAGAGATTATGCAGAATTTATTTTCCAGTCTGTGGCGTGTCTTACCTAGCACAGCGACCTCTGGGTTTGTCCCTGTTGTCATAGATGGCGGGATTTCCTTGCTAAAGCTGAATTAATACGCCATGGTCTATATGTATCTCGTGAGATTTATCCGGCAGCACTTGGGGTGTTTCTCCATGATAGCGCAGATGCCTCTTGGAAGCAGTGATTTTCATCTCATGTGGTCGCAAACCCAGAAGTGTGATTATTGGTTCACGTGGCAAGTCTGGTTTCAGCTTTCGAAGGAATTTCCACTCCTCTTTCCATAATGGCTCGGCCGAGTCCGTTCCCGTCAACACTACTGAAAGGCGTCCATGTTTCTGCATCTTAACCAGCACATGTTATCTTTCTGCTAGCAGCCTCCCAGCCAGTGTGAGGTGGGAATCCAATTTTAATCTGCATGTTCCTGATGATCAGTGAGACTGAAAACAAAAATCTCTTCAGATATCTGTTAACTATTTCTTCATCTTCTTTGGGAAATGTCTTTTCGGGCTCTTTGCCCTTTTATTTATTGATGTGTTTATTTAATTCATTTTGCTTCAGTATGTGGAGGGCACAGCGAGAGCATGAAGCTTCTGCATGGAGACCCTGGTGTTGGTTTTCACAACATGGCCAGTGAACCCCTGATAGAAAGATTTGGTGAACACAGTCTTCTTCTAGGGGTCAGGAGTCATGTAGTTCTCAGACTTTTATTTTCATTTTTAAAGATTTATTTATATTTATGTGTATGGGTGTTTTGTTTGCATGTGTGTTGGGCACTGCATGCATGCAGTTCCTGGGAAAGCCAGAAGAGGGCAGTGGATCCCCTGGAACTGGAATTACAAACAGTTGTCAGCCTCTGTGTGGGCGCTAGGAATCAAACCCAGGTCCCTTGGAAGAACAGCCGGTGTTCTTAACAGCTGAGCCATCTCCCCAGCCCATGGATTTTCCCATTTTAAAAGTATTTTTGCTTGTTTTAGTCCTTATTAGTGGGCTGTATAAATCCCTTGGGTCCTTTTATATTAATTCCTTATCGCGTATACACTTTGCAAATATTTTCTCCCTTCCCGAGTTGCCCTTCATCCGGTTGGTTGTTTCATTGGCTGCGCAGAGCATTTGTTTTGACATGGTCCTGTTTGTACATCCTTGCTTTTCTTGTTTGGGCTTTTGGTAGCACATCCAAAAACTCCTTGAGGAGGCTCCTGGCATCAGGACAGAAGAAACTCCTGCACAGTCTCACCTCTGCCATCTTTCTAGCATCCCTCGGAGCACAAGACCGACATTCAAGTGTGCAGGGTTTTGAGCGGACAGCAAGTGTTCTCAGGGAGCTCGAAGCTCAACCAGTGCACTCCAAATAGGAGGCCCTCTGCAGGCCCACAGGGAGGTCGGTTGCTGGGGCAGCAAAGCCTCTGTGCAGCTTCTCAGTCATGGCCGCCTGTCCGGGAATCCAGCACATGCTACATTAGCATTGAGCCACCTCCTGAACCTGCCCTTGTGAGACCACAGCCTGTCAGCAGCACTGGCCAAGCCTGGGCACAAACCCAAAATGTGCACATGGTATCTGCATCTGCTGGGCTGTGCTGGCAAGGTCTCCCGGCCCATCAGTGGGGTCTGGCTAGGGAGCCAGTGAAAGCTGAAAGCCGCTGTGCTCAAGCAGGGCCTTGTTGGCTTTACCCAGGCCTCTTCCTTTGCTCCTGTGTCTTAGCCAGGACCCGGTCTTTCAACGCCGAGTCGAAGAAAGAACCTGACATTTGTCCTCAGGTGGCTCGAGACCCTGTCTCTCTTCCCACAGCTGAAGGGGTGTTGTGCACGACTTGAAAGCCTACAAGTGTCAGGTCTGTATATGCTGGAAGTCAACTATAAACAACGGCGAGGAAATGTTTCTTGGGAGCTGTATGTAGCTAGGGCGTCAGCCCTCCGCCAGAATCTGCTGCTCCATCTGAGCTCCCAGCTCAAGGAAAACCGCCTCTCCTTGCTGCATAACTAAGAACCTTTCCAGTCTCTTGGTCTCACCTGCTACTCATCAGGAGCCATCAGCGAGTCCCTACAGGCAAACACGGAAACCATCATGTCTGGCGTCCTTGAGACAGGCTTCCCAGAACCTTGATTCCACCCCAAAGCTTTCCCTGTTTCCTTGGACTAATTGGTAAACAATGTCTCTTTTCTTGCAGCCCATTTCAGAAGGAGCACGGTTGTTTGCAGCTCATGTATTTTTAATCCGCTGTCAAATCAGAAAATGCCATGCACACAGCCAAAAGCATCTACTAGCGTTCTGTCAGAGAAAGCTCTTGAGCAGGAGGCAATGGTATTTCGGAAACTATGTAACCTGTGTGTTGCACAGTGTCTTCTGTTCTGTGGCCGCTCTGCTTTGCTGTCAAGCAGCTGTGTCAGAGACAACGCCAGCAGCAGGAGAATTAGGCAGGAAGAAATGGTAGCACATGAGGGCTCGGAAGTGCATGACTGGATCTGCATGTTAAAGCACAATTCTCAAACTGCAATGTGTCGGAAGGGACTGGGAGTTGGAAAGGATGAAGAATAACGAAGACCAGCATGAGAAAGACTGGAAGGAGCCCCCCTCCCCCCCGAGACTTCCTCAGGAGTGGCAGTGGGCAGAAAGAAGGGAGTTTACCCTAATGCATAGAAGATGGCCTGGTGGAGGGATAGGCAGGGGTAGGCATGACAAAAGGGAGTTTTGGACTCCTCCTTGGCCAGACTTCTCCAAGCACCTCCCATTCCATCAGCTGAGAGGGAAGCATTAATCACACGGCATTGCAGGAGTGGAGGCTACACAGCTTCCTCCTGAATCCTTCCGTTCTCTGGGCTCCTCCACACCATGCTGTGCCTAAGCCCTCTGCCTCAATTCCAGATGCTACACTTCCCAGATAGCTCCCACCTCTGACCTAGCCCAAGGGAAGTGGGTTGTGGTCTAACATCCTGGCTGTGAGAGGATGGGGGTAGCCACAGCAGGGCTGCCGACGTGTTCCTAATCAATTCCAAGGAAAAGCGATCTATCCTCAAATGGCTCTGATACTCTGTGGTTTCTTGGAAATTGGATTACAGTGGCTTCTCCAAGCTTTAGTCCAGCGCAGCCTACAGTCGTGATGTTCATTAACTTGTCAATCCCACTCAGGCAGCCAAGCACTTGGATTGTTAACATTATGTATAATTTGCACACTATAAAATGGGCCCACTGTAGAGTACAGTTCCAAAGACTTTGATAAATATGTATAGTCTTGTCATAACTACCACAGTCCAGACAGAAAAGAAAATGTCACCTGAAAAGATTCCTCCATGTTCCTTTGACCTCAGGCCCACCCCATCCTGGCAGCCCCTCATGTCTTCAACACTGTCTTTTCATAAACGTAGGATCTGTCAGGATGCACCTTTAATCGTAGCTTCTTTCGCTTCTCGATGCTTTTAGGATCCATATCAAGAAGATGGGATGGAACAGAAGTTAAAGGAACTGGGCGTTGAGTCTCCAGGCTACTAAAGGGATCAGAAGGAGGAAACTAAGAACATGGCAGTCTTTTTTGCAGCCTTTGCAACAGAGCAAGAGCTGTCGCTACACTGTAAAACAGGTTCATAACTCAGTTACAGAAAGACACTGACTTCGCAAAGCAGCATAGAGGAGTTCCAACAGCATGGCCTCCATTCTGCTGCTGATCTTGGATGATCTACTCAGTTTTTCTGAGTTTATGCCCCTCTCCTTTGTTAAAGGAGGACCACACTCAGCTGCACACACAACCAGGCTACCACAGCAGATTGACCTCTACTGGCTGTCAAGAAAGATGCGCTCCTTTATCTCTGTGTTCCCTAGACAATGATAGTTAATGTAAGGGTGGGGCTGGTGTGACAGTCACTTCTGTTTCCGCCCGGACGGCCTCACCTGAGGATATAACCAACCACAACTTGGCAGTCTAAACAAAGGCAGCAGCGTGGTGCCTTATGGGCACGCTGATCCAACCCTGCCTCCGTCTGTCCCTGCACCATTTCATGACCAATAAAGTCCCTTCATTTGGATCATTAAGAACTACTCGAGCAGCAAAGTCAGAAGTAAGGCGCGAGGTGCTGGATGGGTCATAAACTAACAACTGTATGAGAGCCGTGTCAGCCATGGGCAGGCAGGGCAGCCAACAGCCACCTCCTTAAGTCTGGAAACATGGTTCTCGGCCTCTCACTTTTAGGACTGTCATGCTGCTGCCCCTGCAGTATTGCTGTTCAGACAGGGTCTCGCTCTGTTTTCTAGACTAATCTAGAACTTGCGGGGCCATGTTCTCCCTCCCCCTCCTCTCAAACAGTTGGGGAAACAGGCATGCACCATCACCCCCAACCTTGTTACCTGCGTTCTTCTCATGTCAGGGATGAGACCCAGGGCCTAGCAAATGGCAGGCAGGCTAGAGATGCTCTGTCCTTACTGCAAGGTAACTCCTAAGCCAAGGGCGAGAGCACACGACACGCAGGCCCCGTGTACTAACAAACATCTAAGATCCGTTCGCAGAAGTTTAGGCTTCCCTAAACCCTCAACTTTTCTCAACATTCAGTGTAATTTCAAAAGAAGTATAAAAAAAGTTATAAAAGAGATTTAAATATTGTGTCCCTTACACAGGCAACCAAAAGTAAAGGGGAAAGGGGGTCTTTGAAGGCACACTCCTAAGGACAGCTGGAAGAATGGGGGAGGAAAGGGAGTATTTAGGGAAGGCCAAGGAACCTCAGAGCTTACAGGGAAAACAGCAAAGAAGCAATTTTGGCCAAGGTACGCTTGGTCTGTGAGTGTAGAGACACTGGATCAGAAAGGCTGAGCAAACTCCAGATAGGAGAACCTTGGAGGTTTGAGCAAGAAAATCCCACCAGTAAATCTGTATTGATTAATGGTTTTAACTCACACAATTAAGACTATAACCCTTGTAATAGATGAAGCTGGAGACAGGGTAGAAGGGTGGTCCTAAGGCCAGGTAAGAGGAAATTCTTAAAACACTAAGGAAAAGGTTCTAAGCGCTGGCAGAAAGACTATGAACAGGCAGCATCGAGGCTTCTGGGAACCAACAAATGCATGTCAAGGGACAGAGCAAGGGGGCCAAGGAATGTTGCGGGAGTCCAAGCAGTCGAGGCTGGACCAACAGAAGTGCAGCTGGAGACAGGAGGGGAAACCCGAGTTAGCGGTGGGCTAAAAGTTCATCCTTTGACTTGTTGAATTTGAGGATGTTGGATGATGTCCACAAAGCATTTGGAAACACAGATGGCAAGACTGTTGCTGCCCAGAACAAAGGTAGGCTGCTCTGAGAGTCAGAAAGGTAGTTAGAAAGGAGGCACAGAGAGTTCTCTGGCAGGCTGGGGGAGGTGACAGATCCCAGGAGACATCTCCATGTCAGAGGAAAAGGGAGAGACGTCCAGGAAAGACGCCTGAGCCGAGAGTGCTCTGCGAGGCAACCGGCAGGAGAATCCCAGATTCCTGGATAAACCCACCCCAACTCCCGGTCTCCCGTCACTGGTTACCACCCTGTGTCCCCGGGCTGCCCACGGGGAGCTTGGACGGGTGATGTATGTGTGAGCCCTGACGAGAAGCACAGAGCGTCCTGGGCCTGGCGCGGGCCTTCATTCCGCCAGACACAGGCTAGGTAAGATTCCATGAGGAGAGTTCCGAGTTCCTGATTTATCCAAGAGATGAAGGAAAAGCTCCAGCGAGCAGGCACCCTGTACCCCAGCCAAGACGTGGGCCACGGGTAATTCATCCTCGCTCCCTCGCTGGCTCGCCCACCTCCCCGGCAGGATTTCATGTGGAAGACAGCTGTGGGGGAGGAACGTTTGGTCTTCAGTTGACAGCGCTGGTGGAACCATGCTCCCTTGGGGACCTGTCCAGGCCCCCACAGTGTACTGGCAGAGACTCTCACCACCACGTCTCTGAGAGCACACAGAAGCACTGAATGGATGACAACCATCCATCCCCTAGAAGGTGACAGTTGGCTTTCCTAATAACCATTCTCTTCTTCTTTGAGCTCCTGCCCCACCCCACTTGCTTCCATTCTCCAAGATCTAACTGTGGGCCTCACCTCCCCAGTGTGGCACCCTTCCATCACCCAGCTGGTCCTCTCTGTCTCCAGGGATCTCAGCAGCAGGTTTTGGTCCTAATGTTCCCACTAGCTCACTTTTCCTTCCCTCGGTGGAGGACAATGTCCAGGACAGCGAGAAGACAGAAAGGGGTTTGGCCTTCTGCAGTCTCCAGGAGCTCGAGAGTGTGGTCAGAATGAGGATGAGCCCCCACCCCAAGCAACCACACCACCTGGTAGAAAATGGGAGGAGCTTAGAATCCTGCAGTGCAGGCCAGGAAAGTCAGAGTGAGAAGCAGGCTCCAGAGCAGGAGGACTCAGGACAAGCTCCAGGAGGAGACAGAGCCTCTGTGTTTGCCTTGTCCCCACACTGGCTTCTTCTAGTCTTCCCCCTAACACAGGGACAAAAACGCTTTTGGTAGTATGATCCAGTAAAACACACACACACACACACACACACACACACACACACACACACACACACACACACACACAAGAAAGAAAGAAAAGGAAAGAAAAGAAAAGAAAAGAAAAGAAAAGACAAAACAAAAAGCCCCCACATGGCAGAGTTCTCTGACCTTAGAAAAGTGAACTGGTATCTACCAGCCTCAGTTTCCCATCCATAAAATGGGAATGAAAACATGTATTCAAACTTTCTCCCTCTCCTCTTCCCTCTCTCCCTGCTGTCTCTGCTTGCTCTTCTCTGGGCTCCAGCCATCACGGTATTGGCTTCAGAGTCCTTCTCAGAGGATGAAGGTGGGACACATAGGGAGGAAATGGCCCATCCACGGTGGTCAAAGCTAACACACGGGGGAACCAAAAATCACACATCAAACCCTAACTGTGTCACCTCACGTGCCTTCGGCTCCTCCCACTGCTCTTTACCGAACTAAACAGTTCTGAGGTACTTGTTCCCATGGAAGTGGAACTCCTTGAGGACTCACAGAGCCAAATGAGGACCCATATCAAGGAGAAAAATGTTCACCTCTAAGATATAGAGCTCAGGGTGCAGGCAGGTAGAGAAACACCACAGCATGCCACAGAGACAGTGACTCACAGTGTCTTGACTGCTTCATGCCCAGGTTCCAGGGACTGTCCCTGTCATGGGCGTAGACAGCTGCATAAGGGGTTTCTTGGGTACTGCCCCAGGATTGACCCCTGTGGGAGAGGTGAGGGGAGAAGGTGCAAGCAGAAGGGGACATCAGTAATTGGTCTCAGCCAAGCCAAAGGCTGGCACGGCTGGTCTTGCAGAATTGCCTCAGATGGTGTGAATGGGGTCAACTCTTTGGTCCCAGTAGTCATATTCCAGTGTCGGCTGCTTCCAGATGGGACAACGTCTGGGGTTCTTTTTATTTGAGTCTAACAGTTCCGGGAAGGGGGAGTCCATGGCGTGCTATCAGCAGGACATACTTCTGACCACCAGAATGAGTGTTTCAGGCCTATAGGTGGAGGTGGGCTGTTAATTGAGACGCTAATACATAGGCTTCAGGGTGATCTTGACACATGCTGGTCTGGGTATAAAGGCTTGCTGCTCCACGAAAGAAGGCAGGGCACCTAGCCCTGGGCACCTGTCTCCTTTCCTTAGGCTTATCTGGAGCCCAATTTGCCCCACAAAGCTATCTCTTCTCTTTTGTCACTCCCTGCCTGCCATCACTCAAGCCACTTGACATGGAGGAACGTCCTGCCTTTCTAGACTGCAACGTCTACTTAGATGAAGCTGAACTAGAGATGTGAAATTTCAGAGCCGAATGCTTTCCACTGGCTGCACATTTCCTAGACATCCAAGATGAAGAGCCCGAAGGATGCACTTCTTAACCACTCCATAGTCACTTAGCCTCAACCACCATCACACGTTGAGCCACCTAAGCACAGAAACCATGGGAGGAAGTATGCTCAAGAAACAGAGGCCCCCATAAAAGCCCTGTACCCCAAATGCCATGTGGTGGACTCTCCGGGAAAATCAATGTTCCAAGAAGGAGGAGTCAGCAGGTCCTGGTGGTCTCGTGACTCAGAAGAGCAGGAGGAAACCCAAGATACCCAGGCAAAGGCCATTCCTCCCAGCTGCTTTGGTGGAGAGAAGGCCTTGTCTAAGACATATAGTTGCTGGGTTGAAGGACATTTCAGGTCCGCTACTTAGCCAGCTCAGTCACTCCCATCAATTCTTTGTCCATATCATTAAAACATATAACATATAGACAGACCTGAAACCTTTTGTCAAAGAGAACAATAAATGGTGAAACCCTAAGTAACGTGTGAAATGGCCAATAGCACTGTATTCGCCTGGTTGTGAGACGGGAACTCCAAGGCTTAAAGTGGCGTAGAAGTTACGACCAATATACAAAGAGCCCCAACACATCTGGACACCCTCCCATCTGCTTGGCTAGAGGTATTTACAAAGGCATTTGGACACTGATAGACAACTCAGGTCTTCGAGATACCCCTGTCCACAGCATCCCCATGTGAGGCCCATCGCCTGCACTGGGATAGACCGGAACCCCTATATTCTCTCTTCGTCTCCCAGTATCAATCCGTCGCAGGTAAAGATAACTACCATGAGGTCCACGTCCATGCTCTGTGGCTCTTCCCTGAGACAACTGTAACTAAGCTTCATCGTAACAAGCTCTGAATGCCAGGAAAGGCCTCTTAAGGGTGGGATCCCAAAGACTGTGACAGACCTTGGAAAAGCATCCTCGTTCAGTAGAAGGTCATGAACAATGCCTCATTTGCATAATAGATGGCACCCCTGCACCTCATTTGCATAATAGATCACACCCCTAGTAGTGGTTAAAAGAAAAATTATATAGTTCAAAGCCCCCGATTATTAGACTTAGGACTCGGCACAGCAGTGCCATATTCATGACCAGCGCACGTGAGTCTCCAGATCCTCTGTCATCCTTAAAATGTGTGAGAACCAAAGAGCCTTAATTTTCTGTTTCCAGAAGAGCTAGAGTAAACAGAACCTTTCCAGACAGATGTTCGTTACTCATATTACTCTACCTCCTCATGCCTTTGGGCGTCTCTCCCAGGCCCCACATGTGTGCACCAAGTCTGCACAGATCACGGTCCAAAGGCATGATGGGAAACCACAGGGAACAGGCTGCTTTCCTGCTGAATGGAATTCTCTTGGTCCAAGAAGTGAACTGCAACAGGTAGACAGTCTCTTTAACACGATTGCCATCCTTACACAATGGGAGAGCAACATGTCCGTCAGGCAAAACTGTCATGCATCCTTCACTAAGCCACACCTTGGTCTCTTCATACTGCTGCCAACACCCTCCCCTCCATAAACAAAGCTCGTGCTCAGTACTCATAGAAATCAGTTAGCCCAAAACCTCACTTTCTCACCAGTCTCCACAGTGCCCACAGCAGTTTTCTGAGTGTTCTCACTGGCTAGAAAGCACCCAGGATTCCGAGGCAGGCAAACATAGGGATTAATTTAGCATCTTGGACTCCACTTGGCTTGGGCCATGCATAAAACCCTCTGCAAACAATGCACCTAGCAACCTGTTGTTAATATAGGATGTCACTTGCATTGCAGAGACTGTAATTAAACACCACTCCAAACACTGGAATACATGTCTTTCCCCTTAATAATAATAACCTCATGCAAATTCTCTCTGGTCATACTTTCCTTATGCCCAGGTACAATGTCAGAATGGGAAATCCATCCTGACCTAATTGGGAGTACATGCGCAGTAAGGGAAAACTGTGTCTTCAGGTACAGAGGGAGAATCCCACACATCTTACATCTATTCATAACTGGGGATGCATAGGATCAAAATCAGATTCATTATACAAGTAGAGAAGTGATTATATAACCTGATGTATCTTCACTGATTCAAGCAGAGACTCTATCTCCTTTACCATAAGAAGAGATGGTGATTGGGGGCCTTAAGTGTATCTACTCCCGAGGCGGCTGCTATCATTCCTGACAGTGTCTTCCTTTCTACCACTTACTACTGCTTTGCTTAAAATATAGTTCTTCACTACTTTGTAATCTGTGTGGGCTTTTTTTTTCATTCTTGAATAAAGGTGTCAAGAATCTGGAGACACCTGACCCGACTTTGATCAGTGGTGACGTCGCTTGTCCTTCCACGCCCCTATTTATTTCATCTCAATCTTTTCCCATTTATCTCTGCCTCATGATCTTTTAAAACCCATAAACCTTGGTTTGCAAACTTTGCGTTTCATGAATGCAAAAGTTTATTTCCAATCTACAGGCTTGGAGAGATGGTTCCATGGGCAAAGTGCTTGCTGCACAAGCATAAGGGCCTGGGTTCAAATCCCCAGCACCCATGTGAAACGCACCCTGGCAGCATGTGTTTGTAACCCCAGCACTGAGAAATGGGTGGATCTGGGGGGCACACTCACTGGCCAGTCTAGCTATGACAGTGAGATCGTGTCTCAGATAGACAGACGGACAGATGGATCGATGAATACATAGATACATAAATACATACATACACTCACACATACATACACATACATATATACACACATATATACACACATAGACACATACACACATACACGCATACATACATACACATACATACACATACATGCACACACATACATATATACATACACACATACATACATACACACATACATGCACACATACACACATGCATACATGCACATGCATACATGCACACATACACACATACACACACATACATATATACACACATACACATACATACATATACACATACATACACACATACATACATACATATATACATACACATACATATAACATACACATACATATATACATACACATACATACACACATACATGCACACATACACATATACACACGTGCACACACATACATACTTACATACATACATACATATATAGAAGGATGGATAGATAGATAGATAGATAGATAGATAGATAGATAGATAGATAGATAGATAGATAGACAGATAGACAGATAGATAGATAAACAGACAGACAGATAGGATAAATGACTAAATGAAGACATACTGATATCAACGTCTGGTCTGTACACATGACTAAATGGGCACTCGAGCACACAAGTCTATGGACACACAAGGATACACACACAGAGACACAATTACAAATAACAATTCTCTATCATCCATAGTTTGTTGAATAGACACACAATGTTTTTGTTGTTGTTGTTGCTACTTTTATGAAAACTTTCTTGGCAGGAACACGTCAAGAAAAAAACATAGTGGTAGCCCTTGATAGCTAAAAGCACGTGTGTTCTTAAGCCCGAGGCAGTCCTCAGCCCTAGGACCCTCCGCATCCTGACTGAAGTTCTCATGTGCACTTCCCACTTGCCCTCCCCTGCCCTAACTCGGGGCTAACCAATGGACTCAGGTGCAGCCATTTTTGTCCTTATTGCTGAGCAATAAGATTATGACTGTTTTTTAAAAGATGAAAAATTCATCCGTGACCAACAGAAATGCTCCCTATTGATCTATGCTTTTCCTAAGACCCAAGATGAGTCTAGGACTCGGACCCTGTATGGATTTCATACCCCTCCCAAACTGAGCCCTTGGGTGAGCTTCAGAGAACACTCTCCACTGGTAACAGGTAGCGAGAGCAATGCCCGGCCCTGCGCAGGTCTGTACAGAGTCAGCATGCAGTCCTGCCAAGGGGGTGATGGAAGTGCTGTAGGCTATTTCCTGTGGAGACATGAGAACTTAGCTCCTGTGAAGGGTGAATCCTGCAACAAAGCTGGGGGTCAGAAACACACATCCCCTGGAATACAGGCGACCTTAGTACTACGTAAGACTGTCAGTGAGCACAACATCAAGAGATCTGGGTAGGGTCCTTCAAGACACTGCATCAAAAAGGGAAGAATGAAAACAGAAAGAAAAACATCTGGAAGGGAGACACATGTCAGAAAGGCCAGGTCAGCTACAGCAGCTGTCCTGTCGGGTAGGAGTCCACTCTTTAACCGCCGAGCTCTCTAAGAGGTCCCGAGTTGAGGCTGAGTTTTGTGGCTCCCTTCCATCTCTTTTCTCTTCACCCGACTGCTTAGTCTCTCACAGGCCAGTTCACAGACAAGCCAACCAGCTGCCCTGACTCTCTGAATTAGCCAGCCATCGGCTGGGCGATGTGGTGTCAGCTCTGTGAGTCCTCAGATAAGGATCCTGACCCACAGAGCAAGACTGCCCCACGCTTTCTGTGAACCACAGAGACACCTTGGCAGCCACAGCCAGAATCCTACATTTGCAAGGACCTGATGAAGAAGGGATGACGGGATGAAGAAAGGAGATCCAGGCAGAAGCTGAGGACGGAACAGGAAGAACACGGCTGCCTGGGAGTCCTGCTCTGCAGCCGCTGTGCCTGTGGACATCTAAACAATTCTCAGGCTCGTCAACCATAAGGAAGAGCTGATGGTCTCCTCACACAGTTGTTAAGAAAACTAAATATTGTGATGCAGAAGATGCAGTCAGCACGAATCCTCAAGAAGAGGTAGCTGAGAAAGCCAAGTCAGGCTCCAAAAAGCTGCTAAAAAGAAGCAGGGCTCAGAACCTCGGTTCTCAGTTCCCTATTTGTAAATACGATATTCATAATGAGGATTTCCACCCACCTCGAACCTTCTAGAAGCCTGTGAGTGAGGAGCAAAGAGTAGAACGTGTTGTGGCCATTACGGGTGCAGTGTAAAATATCACCCTGCAGCCCGAGGAAGCGCCAGGCATGAGGGCTTTGGTGTGAGGTTTTAGCGTGGGAGTGTTGGGGCTGCTGCCGGGGAAGGGGGTGGTTAGCCACAGATGCCACTGCCCATAATGTCTTGCTTGGCTCCACCAGCCTCTGGGGAAGTTTCTAGCCATCTAGGTATCAGGGATACAATTGGGTCTTATTGAAAAAGAACTCTCCTAAAATAGAGAGGGATCCTCGCACCCCAGCACATCTTAACTTTGATCTTTGTTCTTGAAGTTAAAACTGATAGTACCTTTAATCTGTTTAGAATAGCTTTTCATAGGCTTTCTACAACAGCATTAAATCAATTTCTCCCCAAACGCGTCTACGCAGAGAGCAAGGCATGGTGCCTAGACAATACGCCACTTTCTCCAGCCATGTCTAAAACAGTGAGGTCTGCAGCTTCCTTCCTTCCTGCTTTCTCAGACTTCCAGTATCCTATGGAAATGTATGCCCAAATGTGCAGCCAGGAAGCAGAAGCCAATGCAAAGCCAAGAAGCCGGTGTCAACAGGGCTCGGACAGCCAGTACATCTGGACACCATGACACATGTTATGTGAAGCTTGGGCAAATCCTCTAACTGTGCTGCCTAGAAGGTCCTCTGTCCTTGTCCAGTTCTCTTACCTTTCCAGGCAGAGTTCAAACTACTATCCTCCAAGCAGCATCCACTGATGGTCCAGCCTCAGACTGAGGTGAGGTATCCCCATCATGTGCCCTGGTTGGAGCAAGCAGAATATTCTGCCATGGCTTGTCTCCGACCCTCGATTCACAGCCCATTCATTCCCTTGAGACTTCCAAGGTGTCTGAGTCCATCTCTCAAATCACCTCCCACTCCGCTCATAAGCAGCTGCAGCTGAAACACAGCCATTCTTACACTCATGGTTATCCTCTCAGAAGATACATTGACCTAATGCAGTTATCTGCCCAGTCATATAATGCCATCTTCACCCAGGAGATGAGGGACTTTATGTGGACACTCATCCCAGGCCATGACTTTACTTATATCTGTGAGAACACTAAGGGCAAATCTAAATAGAACCTGACTTAGTCGTAATGGGAGTTCTTAATCCACTTCCCAAAAGAAAAGGGAGGTCCAGAAAGGTTAAGTGATTTGCATAAAGTCGTCCAGGTAGCAAGCAGCAGAGTCAGATCTAGAATCAGTTCTAATTCCTTTTGTATCTCCCATGCCCAGCTCAGCGAGCTCTCTATAAAACCTAGGCACATAAGACACCCGTGTCAGAGGCCAAGGCACCCAGGTTACATCATTAGAGAAACGCATCGCAAATTAAAACTGTACCGCTGGAGTGCCAGCACTGCCCAGCATCCGAAGCCACACAGTGGCGGGCAACAGAAGATTCCAGAAGGCTCAAGCATCTGGAAAACAAGAGCCGTAAGCTGGTGCCCCTAAAGGAATGGGCCGTGTCATCGAGACGTGAAAAAAGTTGAAAGTACATGTGTGGGAATGTTAAGCTGAAAACCAGTGGGCAGTCCTGAGAAACAGAAAAGTCGCAGTGGGCAGCGCGAGCAGTGGGTGATTCCCACTGACAGGGCGAACTGGTTAGGAAAGTGGACAGTACTCCCGTGAACAGCTCCCAGCACTCACCCAAGGACCCTGAAGCCCCAAATCACATCTGGGCTGAACACTTCAGCCTCCGGCCCTAGAAGATTACTGTGCCCATTCCAGACAACCTCTAATTGCTGTCCTGGAAATGCCCGAGGACTAGGTCTGGCACTCAGGGGCCCATTCCCCTACTGCATTTTTAACAGGGAGGATTCGTGGCATCTTCTACTGAGGATCTCCAGTGCTGGAGAAACTACACATGGGAGCCATGTGGACTGGGAGCTCAGAGAGGGGAGGCACTGCCTCTCAGATGTTCCCCACCGCTAGGAAGGAGAGTAACTGCTTTTCACCAAGCACAGCGATGCATGCTGGGTCTTGAAGAAGACAGTCCTGATGTGCCTTCGTTACAGACATAAGCCCGGGTCAGAACTCTAATGGGAAGTGGCCAAATCTGTCACTAGGGTCAGGATGGTCAGACTCCAAGACGGACCATGATTTTCCTCTTCTTCCCTTATCCCAAGGGAGATCTACCAAGCCCCAACTTTCCACCCATGTTCAGCGCCCTCTTTCTGCCTTGGTTGAGAGTTAAGCATCCTTTGGAGTGGAGGGCTCCCTGAAACCTTCCCAAAGATCTATGAGGGTAAAATCATTATCCTAATAGTTGCATTTGACTTCTTTTTGTCTCTTTCACTTTCTGGAGACTCCAAGGGCTCCGAGATGGGTGACGGATCACAACAGTCTATAACTTATACAGCTATTTGACTCCTATTAAGCCAGATGCTAGAGGAGTTTTCAGAAATACAAAACAGTTCAACGCTTCTAGGAACTTTGCTTGAAAAATATATTTATGTTCCCTGAAAATGCACTGTATACATTAACATTCAACGGGACTAGTTTTAATTAATTAAAAAAAAAATGTATCCATTTTCGTTCCGTGTGTCAATATTGGTAGCTATCGCCAACAAAAATATGCTCTCTGGGGCCTTCAACTCTGCAGCCCTCGATAATTTTGAAATGTTGTCGTTTAAATCATTTAAATGTTGGTCGTAAGACCCAAAAGTTTGAGAATCAGCAGTTCTTAAGAGCGAAAGACGCTCACATGCCGTCTGTGTTTCTTGAGAAGCTAAGTGCGAATCACCCATGCTCTGTGTGCACCATCTAGGGTCTGGTCCAAGTGCACTGTGATTTGTTGATGGCTTAGCCCCAACCTCCGAACATTTTACCTGCTGAACTTGCTGACATCTATTTTCCTATCCCAGTTAGCATGTCATGGCACAATGCCTGCGATGTCTGTGACATTCTCCACACTATTAGCCCGAATTACGTAACCTCTGAGGTTACTTAACTTTTCCCTGAGGGTGTGTCTTGCTTCCCCGGGGCAATTCGAGACTTGGAAAATGGGTCTGCGCTGAACAAGGGGCTGACCTTGGGCAAGTTATGAAGTTTCAGTTTCCTTGTGTCTATAAAGGCAGGCCAGGGCAGGGCAGGGCAAGGCAGGCCGACTTCCTGAGAAACCTAGGCAATTACCTGTCCTCCTAACACCACTCAGCCCATGGTTTTTCTGGAAACTAATTGTGATGACGGTCTTGAGCGGTTAATTTGGGGCTACCGGAATAAAGGTGACCAATTTTCTTCCCAATGGCACAGCCACCCCTGCCAGGAATGACCACAATTCACCCCAGGAAGGACGAGGAACATGAATGAATGATTCGTGGATCAGTAAATCATCCCAACGCTGCTCTCCTACGGGGACAGCGAGAAGTACACGGGAAACCTCCCCAAATGGCTCCTCCCCAAACCATTAGCAAGGGCAGTGCCAAGTTCTCCAAGGCCCCAGGTAACTCTCTCACTCCCAACAGGCTGAAATCAATAATGGACCTACTGCCTTTGACACAACACCCACAGGGATGCCAAAATGGCCGTTCCCAGTCGTCCTTCAGGACGTACTCTTGTACTCTTTTTCCCTGGATCACCTTGATACGTTTCTTTATATTTCTCCGCCTTGTCTTTGTCTGTCTGTCTTTATAAGCAGCCCTTGGAGCTGTCAGTGAAGGTTGGAAGGAGGTAAAGAATGCAGTTTCTGTGAGGACTCCATGATCCTGGAATAAAGACTCAACCCAACAAGGCCAGTGCGAGTGCCCTAGGGGCAATCTGTGCATTTGAACTGTCTTTGGGGTAGAGGGAGATCATGGTTCCATTTAGTCTAGTTTGTAAAAGGATAGAGAAAATTTGCAAGCTCCGTCTGCATACCATGTGCATTTAACATCTGCAGTCTGCAGCACACACATGTGGCTCAAAAAGAACCCCACTCTGAGATATTCATTAGAACGCCAACCCTGCCTTTCAAGTGTACCCATCAGTGACTGGGTACGGGCTTACCAAGAGCCCACTGCTCATCATCACCTCCTATGAAGATGGATAAGCCCAATCCAGCCCTTTTCATGGTCCTTGAGACACCTTGGGATATCCACTAAAAGGATGTCCCCATTCAGGCCTTTCCACTGATATCCTTATTAAGCTTCAGAATAAGACCCATCATTTGCCTTCTGGGAATAAAACCGTAAAATGAGCATAATGAATTAGTGTCCATATAATCAAAATCAGCTACTTACACTAGATTCCAATCCGATTAAACACTCTAATATAATCGCATTGAAGCTTGAGGCTGGGATGGGGTTGGCTGGGGAGGTGAGGGCAAGACAATCAAGTCAAGAAAGAAGAAATTCCTGTGCATTCAACGGCATTGCTCTAACTCTACCGAGAGGCCAGGGTACCCTATGACGAGGGTTCCCCAAGCTTTCTTTGCCTATTGCTAATAAAACAGTTGCTAAATGGTATTAAGAGGCCTTCCACAAGGTTTAGTAACCCACACTAAATATCAATTCTGTAGAAGACTTGTAAACCACATTAGCATACCAAAAGTCCTACCTAGTAAGTTTCAAAATAACGAAATTGGTTTAACTTCAAACAATGCTTGTAAACTCATTGGAGCATAGAACTTTCACTACATAACAACCACAGATAGTCCCTGGGACTCACATTTCTTAGAACTCTATGGAATCAGTGAACTTATCTGCCTAAGTCCGACTGTGGCACTAGAGTCTGGCTTTCTGTACAGCCTGCTTCCGAGGACTAGTGAACAGAATTGATTATTCAGTAACCTGAAGATGCTATTGGCAGTTACAGCTAGGGGAGAGATCTCTTGGCATCTCATGGGTAGAGACCATAGATGTTACTCAGCCTGCTTCCGAGCACAGAGCAGCCCTACAGCAGCCACCTGGTCCAAACCTCAACTTCGCTGAGTCTGTAACCCTGGCAAGCCCATCAAGTCAATCTACAAGGTTGGCAGTCTTTGAAGACAGATTAAGACAGTGAATGTTGCCTTCGGGGGATTCTGAAAAAGCAGTCATTGATTTTTCTGGGCTAGTGTGGAAGAGATATACCTGTATATCTCCTTAGTCCAGGCATAAATGCATCCCCAGAGAATGAATGGGGCCTGGTACTCTGGACTGGGTACCCTCTGTCCAACCTCTACCCACAGTTACCCACAATGCCATTCCTGATGCTTGGCTCTCATTTGTCTAGCTGAGAGATAAGGAGCTTGTGGAAGGGGCCAGGCCCCTGAGAAGTGGAAACCTCAGTTGCCTGCTTGACGCGGGAGTCCCCAAGCACAGCAGCAGAAGCCAGGGTGTGGTCATCTCACAAGGCTTCGGTGTCCCTGCCCCCATTGAAGACACAAGCCCCAGGCTTTCCTTTAAAAGACAAGGAATCTCAACAGAAGGGATACATGGTGTCCCAGGGGCTTCACAGATGCTCACTGAGCCTGAAAATATACTTTAGGACGAACTCAGTGGCAGCTTTCCTAGCACAAACAAAACTCCCCACGACGCCAGAGCCTCTGTGCTCGGGCACATCTGCCCAGTTGTGGGCAAGCAAAAAGGGGGAAAAACGGATGAGATAGAGATTGACAACTGCCCTGTGACTGAGAGGGAGATGATAAAACACTGCTGTCTGAGAGCCGTCCCCTCACTCCAGGGCCATCTCTTGCTGCCACACAGTGTGAGGCACTCCTGGAGAGGAACCCAAGAGGGACAGTATCACCCTCCTCCTTCCCAGCGGTCACGTGACGCTAGGGTGGGCCAGCCTATCCCAAGACAAACACCGACGCCGTGGACAGGTTCATTACAGCAGGGCTGTCCCCATGGCACCAGCCTTGACCTTTGAAAGGGAGAGACAGTCCTTGTCAAGGATTCTAGTGTTGCTGGCTGCCTTTCAACAGAAGGTAAGAAGAGACAAGCACGGGAAGTTGAGGAAGAATTGAAGGATGTCAGAGTCACTTCAGACGTTCAAAACTGGCACAGCGGCTTAAGGCTCAGCTCAGGGCCAGCACTGGGAACCAAACATTAAAAAGCCCAGACCTCTGAGTACCCAACTGGGAGGGAATGCCCACAGTGCTTTGCCATGAGCTCCACAGGAGTGAGGAAGACGGTAACAACAGGCCTTGCAGACTTTGGTCCCAGCATCCTCCCACACACAGGCCTTCCTTTCCCAACTCGGCTCTTCTTCGTCCCTTAACCACTCAGTTTTTCTGACAAGATTCAACTCCTGAGAATGTACTAGACTGTTTCTATGGAAACTGTACTTGTAGAAAAACCCTAGAACAGAAGCCAAGTTTGGGGGCGGGGTGGGGGGGAGAGCAAGCAGGAGCTCTTCAGAAGACAATGAAGAACAATGATACATGAGAGGGAGACTGGAAGGATTCCACTGAGGAGGAGGAGCCAAGATTCGTCAGAAAGAGAACAGCATGGAAGACTCAGTCCCCTGAGACTCCAAACGTCAGTGAGTGACAGGACTCAGTCTGTCAGCACCTACCGCCAAGACATCAGAAGGGAAGGGAAGGAGAGGTATTCTTCTAACTAGAGTCTGTACCTGGCACAGTGACAAGACCAGTCACGTGAAGATAACCCAAAGTGACTAGCCAAACACGAGGCAGTAACCTAGAGCAAATGACACCCAAGTCCACGAGAGAGCAGCAGGGCAAGAACGTTTGCAGAGCATTGTGAGGCTCTGGGTTCCAGTCCTAGGACTGCACAAGAGGACGCTACAGGACAACAGCAGCAACAATGGTGACACGCATATTTCTAAGTGACCTATTTGCTCAGCTTGCACTGGGAGGTGTCGCATGTTGCCAAGCTCTGTGAGGCCCAGCCCCATTTTGTAGCAGAAAAAAAAGTTGCAGATTGCTTAGGGAGAGGAGCAAAGGCCAGTGGGACCTGAGCTGCAGGTGCTGGAGTCCAGAAACTGAGAGGAGAGAGGCCGGTGGTTATCTGTTGAGCCGAATGCCTACACTGCCAGCCATGAGTCCACTGCCGTGTTCACATGGGAACGTCACTGACACCGGGGTCAGGGACTAGTGCCTCAGGCACACCTTGGTGCTGTTCACACAGAAATTAGATTCCAAAATGCCAGAGGGGCTCCACAATGGGCCTGACAGGCTCATGGCCCATTGTCCCTAAGCCTGGAAGGTATTCATCGAGAGCAAGCTGGAACCTTGTACTCTCACACGATTCATGCCCTTCCAACATACAGTTCGGGGCTTCTGGAGCCAAGAAAGCCTTTTACTGGGCTACAATCAAGTAGCAGAGGGAGAGATGAAGACATCGGTGTGCATTCCATAACTGAAGGTGTAGGTTCTGTCCCACCTCAGGACCCTTACACGGGCTTGAACGCTGTCCACCTCTATGTCTCAGGCTTCCTCAGTTCACTATGCCTTCCTGAGGCCCCTCACCAGTCAAGCTGCCAGAAGCCACACCTCCTCTTTGCACTCCAATTTTAGCTCCTCCGTTCCCTTCAGAGCTCTTTATACAGGGACCATGGGTGACTTGCCTGCCATTACCTGGCCACTTAGCATTTGGGCACACTGGCTTTTAGTGAAGGGATGTTCAATTATTGAAGTAATTGTCCCATTTGCTCATGAAATAATTATGGCAGTAAGTGTTATTCCTCTACTTCTTCCTTGGCAATAGAAGAAGAATTCAGGGGTCAACACTCCCCCTCCCCCTTTTTTTCAGTCTAGGAGCTCAGATTGAAACCACAAGAGACATTTTACATTTTCTAAGATCCAAGTTTACAAACCATGCTACACAGAATTAAAGTCCTTTTGTGTCAACAAAGATTCATCTGTCAAGACCTCAGACCTGCTTCCGAGACAGGTGCTGGGGAATTGGGTGGGCAAGCCCATGGGCCAGCTTCAGGTCTCGTGTGTCGTCAGAAGACTCCAGGCTTCAGGCTTGCCTGTCCTCCCCTTCACTGACCTGCCAAGCTCTTCCTCGAGGAAGTTGTAATCTTTTGATCTATACATATTCATGAGTTCCTTTTTTCAAAAATGAAAACTCATTTGAGCTTTCGGGGACAAGCCTATAGGGTGGTGCTGGTCTGCTCTCAGGCTGCAGTTTCCTACAGCAGGATCACCTGTTTGCGCTGGCTAGTGCTCTGTGAGCTGAAAGCCCGATCAGGAACACAGGAGAACACACAGCCCTGAGCTAACAAGACACAGGAGTCTACACAGCTATCCATCGACACCACGCATTTCCTACCTATGCCAGGCACCGGAAATGTATGCTCTTGGCCTCCCTCGGGCTTCTGCATCTAAGAACAAGTTGTACAAAAACAACAGTACCCTCAGCGCATCTCCAAACACATTCTTCCATCGATGTTTTTGTCAACCTTCCAAAGCGGAGAGGGTGACATTAAGTCACCTACAAATGGGGAAGCTAAGGCATGAGGAGATGGGCTTGTGTACGAGAGAGAATGCTATGAGCCAGCCACTAAGCCAGCCTGAGATGCATAGCCAAAGTGGGACGGCTTTGAAATCATGACAGGCGTGGCAGACAGAGGTAGCGGTGTCATCAGCGTGAGTCTCCATCCATTCAAAGCCTTTGATCAACGACCACGTGCCAAATGTACCCTCAGCCTCAGGCAGGGAGACGCAAAACTAAATGATGCAGGACCCCAGCTCATCAAGCAAAGGGAAGTGTCCCCCCCCCCAAATGAGGACCCTACCACAAACACAGAGGCAAGCGGATGGGAGCAGAAACAGGACTCCCAGCGCTGTGTAAGAGCAGAGCTGACTTTGAAGTAGGCTCCATAGAAGCAGAGAACATGACCAAGCAGAGGAACATGTCCAGGCCTTGGAGGTGCGACAGCTCATGAACAAACACAAATTGGCAAGAACGGTGAGGACACTGGGTGCTGGGCCCCATGGGCCCTGCTGAGGAGTCTTTCCTGGGAGCCACCGTAAGCCTCCTTTAACAGCAGGTCTCGAGGGGAGATGGCTCAATTGGTAAAGTGATTCTGTGCAAGGGCGAACTCATAGGTCCTCAGCACCCACATGAGCTGTCAAGCACGGCAGCACATCCCTCTTAAAGCTACACTGGAGAGGTAGAGACGGGATGACTCTAATAGTTTGCTTGTCAGCTGCTCTAGCTAATAAGGGAACTTCAAATTCAGTGAGAGACGCTGGCCCAAATATTTAGGCAGAGCATGTGGTAATCTGAAGGAGAACGGCGCCACAAGTTCACATATTTTTGAAAGCTTGATCTCCATTTGGTGGAACTGTTTGGGAAGGATTAGGAGGTGTGACCTTGTTGGAGGAGGTGTGTCACTGGGGTTGGTCTTTGAGGTTTCAAAAGCTCAAGCCACTTAGCTCCCTCTGCTTGTAGATCAAATGTAAGCTCTCGGCTACTGCTCTAGTACCGAGCCTGCCTGCCTGCCACCATGCTTCCAAGTTCCCAGGCACTGGGAAATACAGACAGCACTATCCTACAGGACACAGAGGCTCACATGTAACATGGTAACATGTAACATGTAACATGTGCTAACCTAGAGATTTGCTGGTTCTTTAACATGATTTCTTAACAAGTACTCAGGTGCCATTGCTCCAAGGCCTTCACAAATATTCATTTAAATCTCACAGTGAGCCTATGACATAAAGACACTGATTATATTCATTTTATGTACAAGGAGACCGAGGCACAGAGATGTTAAGAAACTTACCCCAGGTCACACAGGAGTAAGTAGCACAGCTGTGCTTCCCAGTCAGGAAGTCTGGCCCGAGTCCCTGTTCTTGGACACCAAGTGATGGCCCCTTGCTCGCACTGTGACCAGCACTGTGGAAACTTCCCCACAGCTATTTGTGACTTTGATCTTCACAGTATTTCCTCGAGGCAGATACTCTTTTCATTTTTTCAAACCTCTGTTTTATAGATGAGGGAGCGGACAGGGCAGATGGGTATCTTGCCCAAGGTTGCATAGCTAATAAGTGAGTGGACAGCTAATTGGCCTGTGTGGCTGCAGCATTTGTGCTCCTGCCTGCTGACCCCACTCTTTTATTCCTGGAAACTGCGAGCAGGTCCAGAGAGCGTGGAGAGAACTTGGTCAAGGGGACTACCGGTTGGGCAGGACGCTCTTCCCCACCCGATGGGAAGCAGATGGAAACCAACCCTTCTCCCAAGACAGCTCCAGGCGTGTGTCCCATGGGCTGTGTAACCCCGGGTGGCTGGTGGCTGGCAGGTGAGGTTCTACAGGCCTTAGGACAGGAGGGGAGCAAGGCCACCTCAGTCAGGCCCTGATCTTCCGATAGGTCCTGGCGAGAGTGAGGTATCAGTCAGCACGGCTGTAAATCCTCTCGACAGCGGCTCTGTGGGCTTGGGCAGACTCTGGGCCATGCTGGAGCCACACTGTCCAGAGCCTTCTGCCGCCATTTCTTGTGCCTAGGAGTGTTGGCACGGAGCCTGGCAGCGGGGTCATTAATCTATGGGCAGACTTCTTGCAGAGGAAAACATGGGAAACCACTTTTAAAAGAAGCCCTAGAGCTCAGCTGGCACAGACCGCCTGGAGCTGTGACTTTGAAGCAGGAAAAGCCCACATGTGCTAGGTGATGAGGATGAGGAGCTTTGAAGGGGGCCCGATGAGAGAGAGGCTCTGTATTCCTGTGGCCCAAGGCATGGACGATGAAGCCAGGCTTCCCAGGTTCAAATCCCAGCTTAGCCTCTTGCTTGGATGACTTGGAGCTTGTTCCTTCAGGCTCTTTTTGGCTGTCTCCACATTTGCATACGATAAAACAGACAGCAGCTACATCATCAAGTTGCTATAGGAAAGGGAGGGTCAATATACAGTGGAGTGCCCAAGATCTCGGCAGTGCTCCAAATGTGATTATTAAATAATGTACATGGGCTCAGTGGCCACATGAACCATCTCTTATATCCCAGTTAAAATATCCCATATATGTTCATATGTATGTTCATGTGTACATATGTGGGTAGATGTGTAAAGATACTTGTGCACATTTTGCATATGTGTTTATGTATGTGTTCATGTGTACACATATGGATAGATGTGTAAAGATACACATGTACATGTGTATATACCTGTTCATGTGTGTGTCCATGTGTACACATGTGGGAAGATATATAAAAATACTCATGTACATGTGTGTATATGTGTTCATGTGTTCATTCATGTGTACATATGTGGTAGACATGTAAAGATACTCAGTACATGTGTGTATGTGTTCGTGTGTGCATTCACATGTACACAAGTGGAAAGATGTATAAAGATACTCATGTATGTGTATGTATGTGTTTGTGTGTGCATTCATGTGTACACATGTGGTAGACATGTAAAAATACTCAGTACCTGTGTGTATGTGTTCGTGTGTACATTCACGTGTACATATGTGGGTAAGCATGAACTTGCATGAAGATGTCAGAGGCTGATGTTGAATATCATCATCAATCATTCTCCACATTATTTTAATTTTTGTATTTAGTCATTTTATTTCACGTGTGTGAATGTTTTGCCTGTGTGCATGGTATCCATGGAGGTCAGAGATGGGTGTCAGACGCCCAGGAGCTAGAGTTACAGGTGGCTGTGAGCCACACTAAGGGTGCTGGGACTCAAACCCAGATCCTCTGTCAGGGCAGAGTGCTCTAAACCACTGAGGCATCTCTCCAGTCCTCGTCCTACTTTTTGAGACAGGGTTTCTCACCGAGTTGGAGCTTGCCAATTCAGGCAAGTTCAGGAATCTTCCTCCCACGCCCTCTCAGGGTTGGGATTACAAGTATACGCCTAGCTTTATATGGGTGTTGAGATTAAATCCAGGTCCTTGTGCCTGTGCGGCGAGCACTTTACCAGCAGAAGCGCCTTCCAACTTCCAAGACGTGATTTCCTTAAAAGAACTTAGCCTTGAGAGTCGATGACTTGGGGTGTCAGGACAATGGAAAAGCTCATCAGCCACACAGTAGGGCAGCTCTCCTCGGCAGAGCTGCAGCCTGGGAATCTGGGGTAAAGTGGGGTGCCCAGGAACTACGGAGCTCGTCAGGGTATGCAGAGTCTGCATTAATGCTTTCAAAGCTCACACTCACAAGTATCAAAGATTGCGAAGTCCACACCCAGCATGGAAAGGAACCACGCTGAGGGCCAGGGAGCGAGCTTATCCAAGATCAATAGCTGGTGGGTACAGTTAATGCAGCAAGAACCAGGACAGCCAGAGCTCCAGCATGGCCCAACACATCAGCTTTCTGGCTTTAACGTTAGAAGGCTGAGAGCCCAGTGTTTGAGCATCAACCCGGTTAGAACAGCTGCTACCCTGACCTGGCAGGGACAACTGAGCGTGCTCGGACCAGTCCATAGTCCCCCAGTCCTGGCAGACCCTTGAGGCCTCAGCACACTTTCCTCTTTCAGAAGTGGGGGGCCCAAGTCCTCGCCTCATCCCTCACACTTTTCACACCCAGAAGGGACTCCAGGCAAGAGCACAGAGCCAGAAGGTCCAGCTCAAGAAGGTCCCCAGACTCCACCCTGATTGCATGTTCCTGGCCCAAGCTAGCTTCTCTGTTCCTGGGACCGTTATGCTAGGGGAACAGGATATGCTCCTTCCATCACGGGAAAGGCTCGGAGCCAAACAGAGACTTGGAGACCCAGATTCATCCCTGCTCTTCATTTGCCACCTTCACCCACAGCCAAGACAGCTCTAATGGCTGACGCAAACCAACCAAAGAGGATGCTTGCCCAGGATGCTAGCCCGGGGAGAGTCTGGACTGGCTAAGAGGGTCCTTTCACCCACATTCCATGAGCCAAAGGCTAGCCATGTGGTCATACAACGGGCATAAAGCACACTGAGGTATTGTCTCAGCCAGGTCACATGACTATAATGCCAGCACTAAAGAGTCTGAGCAGGAGGAGAACGGTGACTTTGAGGACAACCTAGGCTTGTGGAGGGAAGGCAGGGGAGGGGAGGGGAGGACAGGAGGGAAATGGTATATCCAGCTCTCTTGCTGAGGTGCAGATAGGCTTCAGTGGACACATGTGCTATCTTTGCTGCCAGAGACAGTGACTTTGTTCCATGCCACTTGACGGTCCTGGACTGGAGCCTCCACATAAGTCAGCAATTAGTTCTGTCCAGGAAAATATCAAAGGGCGTCTCAGCTCTTCATGTCCAGTATCTGTTACGCGGGAGGGCGGCAGGGGCGCTCTTTATAGCACGCTTTGAACTGACGCAGTCCTCTGCACTGCTCATCTCTTACATACTGCTTGCCACCAGTGAGGCCAATGGTGTAAGTTTGCTGACCTGGAGAAAGGACTCAAATGTAACCTGTAGGACAATAGACCTGATCACTGCTGTGGGAAGCTGGAGCTGGGCTCACTGGAGGATCAGGCCTGGGACTCCAGGTCTGCTCCCCGGCTTGGCAGTCACAGCCACCTTCCCACCCACACCCCACACCCCACACCCCCCACCGGCTCTCACGTCAGAGGCAGACTCTCAGCTTGCCTGTGTGGGAAGCAAGCAGGAGCTATTTCCATTTTCTTTCATATTCATCACGAACCGTGGCCCACAGACAGGAGAAGCTACAGAAACAATGTCCATCCTCACCCTCCAAAGATCTTGGAAAACAGGGGCTAAGAGAGGTCTGAGGGGTGGAGGGAGTACCTCTGACCTCTGTGAGCAGAGCTGGAGGAGGAGGGAGCACCTCTGACCTCTGTGAGCAAACCTGGGAGCAGGGAAGGGAGCACCTATGACATCTGTGAACGGAGCTGGGGGTGGAGGGAGCACCTCTGACATCTGTGAGTAGACACAGCCTCCCTGAAAAGAGGCCAGCAGTGAGGAAAGAGCAAAGGCCAAAACCTTGCTATCCATTCACTGTGTGGCCTTGGGTCAGCGACTGCCACCAACTACCCTCTCCCCCATCTGTCAAATGGAGATAATGAAAGCTGCTTTGAAGTAACAATGAGATAATCAATGTTTAATTGGTTCTGGAAAGCACAAAGCTTTGTGTGGGACATAGGTGTTCTTACCCACTCACCCTGCCTGCCTCCTCGGTGAATTCAGATGTTTGCTAACAATTACAGTCTCGGCTGGGACTCTGTCTTGATGGGAGGCACACAGGAGCCTTCATATTCCAAAGATAACTCTATAGCCCTCCTAAGCCCTCGGGGGATCTGTTGGGGAGTGATGGAGCCTTTAAGACCCAGGACCCAGTGGGAGGTGGCCAGGTCACTAAGGACAGGAGCCTGGTGAGGATTGTGGGACCCTGGTCTCCTCTTCTTTTTCTCTTTTGTTTCCCAGCCATTAAACGAGTAGATTTCCTTCCTTGTACTCCAACCTCGATGCCCTAACTCAGAGCAACGGGGCCAACTGGTCATGGACTCAAGCCTCTACAAGTGTGAACCCAGATGTCCCCCTTCCTCTCTGCACAGCAATGGTCTCAGGGATTTGCATTCACACCTAACAAGAGGGTCCTGGGACACAGGCCTGGTAAGTACCAGGTCACATGGACCGAGCTAGCACTGTGGGCCTGTGAAATAATGATCTGTGACCCACAGGGACTTCCTCTGTGCTCAGAGAAACACTCAGACATGGGTGTGGGACGTGCTGAACCACACGGAATGCTGTCACAACGTGGGCTTCATTTCCTGTCAGCCTAGGGAAGGTGTACCAGACCAGAGATGTGCACCATCGTTTACACAGAATCTCAAACCAAATCCTTAGCTACTCTCTGCCCCAGTTCTTCCTCATAGGCATAGAAACAAGAAAGCCACTTGGTGATTAGAAGACACAGCTCCAGTGGAAGCTAGTCCCCACTGCTGGTCAAATCCTGCAGCCGTCTCAAATGTTCTTACACACAGGAGGCAGTGTCCCATTTTCCTTCTGCTGGGATTTCAGTCACTGTGGGCCATCGGGTCATCAACTTCCTCTTCAGGACCAACAAGGCAAAGGGGGCCGCTGGGATGGGACACGGGTGGTTGAGGCTGATCACACTTTTGATCAATGGGGAGCAGAACCAAGGGACCTAAGGATCATTCTGGATCTGTCTGAGCCCTGCAAGGGCAGAGCCTACATATCCAGATCTCCCTCACTCAAGGCTGCAAGACACACCTTGCTAGAAGACCCCTGAGAGGCAAAGGACGGGACTGCAGAGCGAGGCTAGAGCGCGGTGAGGAAGGGGTCCCTCTACAGCTGAGGAGAAGCCGGCCTCTTAGAGCCTCATTCTCTCATCACTAGCAGTGTGCTTTTATTTCCTCTGTTGGGAGGGAGGAAGTTTTCCACAGAGAGTCTAGATTAGTGGTTCTCAACCTCTCTAAGGCCTCAACCCTTTAATATAGTTCCTCATGTTGTGCTGATTCCCCAACCATAAAATTACTTTATTGCTACTTCACAACTGTAATTTTGCTATTGTTATAAATCGTAATGTAAATATCTGATATGTAACCCTTATGAAAGGGTTGTTGGACTTCAAATGGGTTGAGACCCACAGGTTGAGAACCACTAGTCTAAAGTAATCTTTCACACTTTTTCTCGCCGGCTACAATAGCAGCTGGGACCCATTATCTTCGGACTGGGCCACAGCCTTTCTTTCCACCCCAGTTTCCATACCTTCCCATCCCATCTAAACGCCTAGATTTCACCTAGACGTGTTTCTGTGAGGTCCTAATGGGGATGGTCTATAGTCCTCAAAGCCTGTCAAGTGCAAAGACCAGCCTCCAAGACAGAGGTCCTTTCATCTGCTACGATGACCTCTGGAGTGGAGTGAACGGGGACGGAGAGCCAGGCACACGCATCTGACCTGGAGCATCTGACAGCTGGCACGAAAGCCCTGCTGAGCACCCAGGCTCAGAACCATCTTCAAAAAGCCCCGGGGTCCCAGCAGCCAGTGCAGTGGACGCACTTCATTCCCCAGAGCGCCAAAGCAAGACAGAAGGCTTAATCAGGTCAGCAGCTTTTGATCTGAGAATAGGCACCTTCTAAACACTCAGAGGATTATGGGAGTTATGCCTGGGAATGCTATCTACACCAGCATCATTCAGGGTATTTGGCCGAGGGAAATAATTACATAGCCAAATGCCATCAAGCCACAAAACTAAAGCAAGCCCACCCATCACAGCAGAAGCCAAAGCCTTGAGGTTTATCTAACAGTGGGAATGAAACAGCTAAACTTCAAGGTTTTTCGTGCCTCCCACCTGCCAGGCTTTTGCCTATGAACAAAAGAGGCTGGGGGTGGTCCAGTGGGGTTGCACCCAGCCATCTCTGACGGGCACCTAAAGCCATGCCCAGTCATTCCTGTCTTTTCTGATTAAACCATCATTTTCAGTTAAAATTTTCCACTCCTGGACTCAGCCCAAAGGTAAATTTATTTTGGAAAGTCTCAGCCAGATTCTTCTGCAACCAATGTCTTAAGCAGGTAAAATAAAGGCTACTGCCTCTCTTGACATAAAATGATGTCCTGGGCGTACAGTAATAGATCAGGGTCCCAGCATCACCTGCGGCCACACTCCACAGATCCAGAGCCAAGGATGCATTAAACATGCTGTATTACGGATACGCCTACAGAACGATCCTGAGTAAGAAACTGAAATTTCATGTTTGACATTTCCAAATGGGGATACTAGTAAGTCTCTGGCAGGTTTAAGACTTAGACATCTCAAAAGACTTCATTCCTCTTACGTCCTCCATGCCTCTGCAGCTGCCTGGGGGTGGGGGGGGGGGAAGAAGTGACCAATGAGGCTTCCGTTTGACACACGGTAAATGAGGAGCAAAAGACAGGCTGAGGATTCTGAGAGTCCCACAAGGTAGACCGCGAGTCCACTGGCAAGATCAAGACTACTGCTTGGATCTTTAGTATTCCAAAGCCACACGTGAGAGCCGTCTAACGAGCACAAGCACTAGGCCGGGTCTTAAAACACGGGATTGTAGCAGTTCGTTTGTTACCAAGCAAGATACATGAGACTGGGTGTTCTCCAAAGCTCGCAGTGTTGGGAGTCCTCGTTTCGTCAGCCTCTAGTGAGAGTGCCCGGTGATAACGGAATACAGCAGAAGAGGGAAGTAGCCATAGGTCACAGGGGCCAAGTCCATGGGATGATCCCACTCATGAGAACCCATTCTCTGAAGACCTAACTCCAAGACCACAGCATTGATCCCCTCACAGGACAACACACCTGAACACCTCCCAGTATGTATGCCTCTTGAGGGTTCTACCACCTCTCGTGCAGCCATTTTGGAGACTCCTTACGCACAGGCGTGCAAATCCAATCCACAGCATGTACTCAACTGTCCTAGGTGTAGCATTTAGGTGAAGCCTACAACTGTTACGTTGAACAGTAGAGGGGAAGGAAGAGCTGACATTCATAGGGCAGTCACATATCAGGCGCCATACCAGGCATTTCTTCCTTATAAAAACAACTCTAGAAGACGGACATATCACATTCATTTCTCAGATAGGAGACGAGAGACCCAGACAGGAAGTGGCAGAGTTAAGATTAGGAATAAAGTGAACCTGCTAATACAGACTGCATCACCCCGTAATACTAGGCCATGGAGGTCTTCCAAACTGCCATGTTGCATTTTATAGAGAAAGGCCATAGGATGTGAGCTCTGAACTATGCTTAACCAGAGCGGATGATGAAAAAGCAAAGGCAGGCTCACCCGTCCTTCTCCAACGGCCCAAGCCCAGCTGACAGAGGGCGGTGGAGCTGTTGAAGCTAAGCGGCTGGTGGTCTGTGAAGGAAAGTGGAGGTAGGAGGATCAGGAGTTCAAGGCCACCTTTGACTACACGGAAGATTTAAAGCCAGGCTGAGTGGTTCATGACTGTCTCAAGAAAAAGAGAATAGAAGGAAGGGACTGACGGAGGGAGGGAGAGAGGGAGGGAAGGAGAGAGGGAGGGAGGGAGGGAGGGAGGGAAGGGAGGGAAAGAAAAAGGAAGAAAGAAAAATACAAAAAGCAGACAATCTACCAACCAAAAGGTCCAACTCCTTGAGATATAATACACTTAAGAGATACAAATATATTTTCTTCTATATGTAGTCATAAAAACAAGAAAAAGCACTGGATATGGTGGCACACCTCTGTACTCTGAGCTTCTAGGAAGCAGGAGGATTAAAAAGTTCAGTTCAGCTGGAGCGAAAGAAAAGAGAGAAGTGTACTGTAGCAGGTGAAGTCACTGAGGTGCGTGCCTTACAGCTCTCAGGACCTGAGTGCAGTCCCCCGAAACACAGTCAGAAAACCTGGTCACGGTGTCAAGAGTGTGAGGTCAGTACTGAGGAGGCAGAGACAGGCAGGTCCCTGGTGCTTACAGACCAACCAGCCCAACCTACGTGGTGAACTCAAGCCAGTAAGAGACTCGACCTCAAGCATCAAGGTTGAAGTCTTCTAAAGAAAGTTGATCTCTAGTACACTTAAGTATGCAAATGCATGTGCACTCGTGCACACACACACACACACACACACACACACACACACACACACACACATACAGTGAGAGTGGGGGAAGCCAGGGAAAAACAATGATACACAAGAAGTAAGAATAAAATGCTAGTGACCCACATACCATTTGAGGGTCCCTCCAGCATTTCCCTGACCTTCTTCTACATGGGTGTGTCCTACCCATACATCTCAAGACCTTGCACTAAGTAAATCATGGATGGGTGGGTGGGTGGGTGGATGGATGGATGGATGGATAGATGGATGGATGGATGGGAGAGTGACTGGATGGATGGACAGATGGACAGACAGGTGGGTAGGTGGATGGATGGATGGATGGATGGATGGATGGATGGATGGATGGATGAATGGATGGATGGATGGATGGATGGATGGGAGAGTGAGTGGATGGATGGACAGATGGACAGACAGGTGGGTAGGTGGATGGATGGATGGATGGGTGGGTGGGTAGGTGGGATGGGACAGGTGGGTAGGTGGATGGATGGATGGATGGATGGATGGATGGATGGGAGAGTGAGTGGATGGATGGACAGATGGACAGACAGGTGGGTAGGTGGATGGATGGATGGATGGATGGATGGATGGGTGGAAGGATGGATGGATGGATGGATGGATGGATGGGAGAGTGAGTGGATGGATGGACAGATGGACAGACAGGTGGGTAGGTGGATGGATGGATGGATGGATAGATGGATGGGTGTTATAATAATGTTATCCAAAATAATTCCCCCTACTCTAAGCGAAGTTTAAATCTGTCCTACTCTCTATTTGATATTCGAGGACATATTTGTAATTTTAATACCAGTAATAGACAACGAATTATTCTGGTTTTTACCTTCTGTGAGCATGTGGATAAAAGAAAAAGAATTTTTCTTTGTTTGTGAGGAATGGAAAGGCTGCATAGCTCAGATAGTTTCCAAAGGAATGCAACAGAAGCCCAATTATTGCTTTTAAGTGAGACACAAAATAAATGTTCCAGGAAAGAATTTTCGTAAAAAGTAAAGACTTCTTCGTAGGACAATAAGAGAAAGTCTAGAGAGAAGCTGTCCCCAGGGACAGCAGGCAATGTGCATCCTTCTGGAATACGGAAGGTTTTTTGAGGTTCCACACAAAGTCCCTGTTTTCAGGGACTTGGGACTTCTCAGCCACTTGGAGGCTCAAATCCAGCAGAAAGCACTGTGTCCCCAACACAGGTTGAAGAGATAGAATAATCATTGCCACAAACAAACAAACCCCACAGGAATTCAGGCCTAGAAGTTCCACTTCACAAGCTTCCTCGTAGACCTTAGATCACAGCAGAGGTCCTTACCCACCTGACGGCCTAACTGTCCCCTGACAGGATCAGAGCGACCCTGAGGCTCGGAAGGTTTCCTGTCGATCGATCTCTTTGTCTCAAACATCCATTTCCAGCAGCCTTTGGTCTTTCTACACCAAACAGAAGGTACTCAAATGGCTTCTTCTGGGCCATCATCAGGGAAAGGGAAGGGAAGGGGGACAGAGACAGGTGGTCCCCAACCTACTTCCATCACCAGAGCCCATCTTTGACTTACACAGGATGCTGCCTGTCCCCAGCGTTTTATGTAAAAATAAGAGATTTTACTAAGAGAAACAATTGTAATTTGGATAGCAACACAGCTAAATCCTGTCCAACTGCTATTAAACAAATGTGTTTGGGAGCGGGTGTCAAGGCAGGTGCAAACGCAGACACGTCAGTTAACCTCGGAAGCCAGCCTTCCGCAAGTGTGAAGCCTCGGCTCGGGACAGACACACCCTTGAGTATTGTTCTTCTGGCCTAACCTTCTCCTATGAGCCACAGAACCACCTGAGCAGGTTACAGGCACTTGGGACTGGGAGAAAGACAAGTGACCATACCCAAGAACCAGACCAGTAGCCAGGGCTAGCTAGCTCCTGAGACCAGGCTAGTCACCACAACCTTACATCCATCCCTCAGTGGCTGGCACATCCTCACATCCGCAGCAGATGATACCCATTCCAACCGTATCCTTCCTGTCTACACTGGCCTGGTGGTGCGGAGTCCCAAACTTAACAGACAGAAGAAGAAAGGAAACACACTCAACTCACCAATGGCTCTGAGAATTCAGGTGAAAGAGGGCCCTTTCCAGTCTAACATTGAAGTGGCCCATAAGGAAAGCTCTGCTTTCTTCTGGATCTGTGCCTGGCCGATCTAAACAAACCCTGCTGTCTCCACTGTCTTGCCTCTCAGACGCCCCTGTGCCATCAGGCCATACTACGCAGCCGGAGGCTATGCTAACCACCCCATCAAAATTGCCCCTGAAGAAGGACCTGGGATCAGTCACCTACCAGATAGTGTAGTGTGTGTGTGTGTGTGTGTGTGTGTGTGTGTCTTATGTCTGTGTGAGTGTGTGTCTGTGTGTGTGTGTCATGTGTCTGTGTTTGTCTGTATGTGTGTGTCTGTGTCTGTGTGTCTGTGTTTGTCTGTATGTGTGTGTCTGTCTGTGTGTATGTGTGTTTGTGTCTTATGTCTGTGTAAGTGTGTGTCTGTCTGTGTGTCTGTCTATGTGTCTGTGTGTGTGTCTGTGTATGTGTTTGTGTGTCTGTGTTTGTCTGTGTCTATATGTGTATGTGTGTCTGTGTCTGTGTTTGTCTGTGTATCTGTGTGTGTCTGTGTATGTGTTTGTGTGTCTGTGTTTCTCTGTGTCTGTGTGTCTGTGTTGTCTGTGTCTATGTGTGTGTGTGTGTGTGTGTGTGTGTGTGTGTGTGTGTGTGTGCCCAACTTAACCTTTGAGTACTTCCAGGTTTTCCAAAAATAAACACAAAAACAACCTCAAACCTACACAAAAACAGGACCTGCCCTGTTTTCTCCTCCCATGAGACAATAGTTACTATTCATAGAGTGACCATTACGGTCCAGGCCTTGTCCTGGGTATAAATATCTTCATTTGTTCTTCAACACAACCTTCCCTTCTCCCTTCAGCAGTGTCTGAGCATCCTGGGGCCTCCATAGGAAAGAACCACTGACTGGGTGGCTCAGGACAATAGAAATGTGTCCCCTGGACGTTCCAGAGGCAGGAAGCCCACAGTCAAGGGACTACACTCCCTCAGGGGCCTCTAAAGGAGGCTCTTACTTTCTCTGCTTCTAAAACACCTAGACGTTTCATGATAGCCTCTGGCAGTCCTGCCTACTCCAGTCCCGCCTGCCCCAGTCCCGCCTGCCCCAGTCCCGCCTGCTCCAGTCCCGCCTGCCCCAGTCCCGCCTGCCCCAGTCCCGCCTGCCCCAGTCCCGCCTGCTCCAGTCCCGCCTGCTCCAGTCCCGCCTGCTCCAGTCCCGCCTGCTCCAGTCCCCGCCTGCCCCAGTCCCGCCTGCTCCAGTCCTGCCTGCTCCAGTCCTGCCTGCCCCAGTCCCGCCTGCCCCAGTCCTGCCTGCCCCAGTCCTGCCTGCCCCAGTCCCGCCTGCCCCAGTCCCGCCTGCTCCAGTCCTGCCTGCTCCAGTCCTGCCCCCAAGCCACACAGCATCCTCTCCCCACATCTGCCCCCATGTCTACACCTCACTTTTCACTTCCTGGAAAAAAACACTGATCCTATTGGACTATATCTGCAGAGAGCCTGCCTTCAAATATGACCCCATCTTGAGGAACCAAGGAGGTTGGGAGTTTGACATAACCTCTGAGGAGGCTGGCGGAGTTTGACTCACAGCATCCACTTGCGGAATAACCACCATGCAGGGCCACAGAAGACCAGCACATGCTGACTCCCACCTGCAACCCAACAGGAGCAAGTGGAATCGGAGGCCAGCCTGGTCTTTGTAGTGAGTCCGAAAGCCAGCCCTGTCAACATGGGAGACCCTGACTTAAATCATGAAGATATCAGGTCAGGGAAAATGTCAGCTTTGCCTCTCGCATGACCCTCAGCGCTGGAAGACACTGGTCACATGAGAGAAGCAGTGTCACTCTTCCTGCTGTCCCCTCTGCCTCAGAGATCTCTTCTTCATTGAACCCCCACGACTCCTTCATACCTTAGGAAGCATCCTGGACAAAGCTCTCCTAGACCTCCCAGCCTGGGTCAGAGCCCCTCCCACAGAGCCTCTGCACACAGCCTCTCTCCTATAGGGTCTCCACAAGCAGCCTCTCTCCTATAGGGTCTCCGCACACAGCCTCTCTCCTTCAGGATCCTTACATCACCATTATTGCAATTTCCCATTCCTTAGGAACTCTCTTCTGTTTGGTTGATCTGGGGTCCCGGCTTGTTTCTTTCTTTGTCTTGGTTTCATTGCTGTTATTGTTGCTTTGCCATAGGGTCTTGCTGTGTAGCCCGAGCCTCAAATGCTAGATTCTCCTGCCTCGACTTCCCAACTGCCAGGATTTACAGGTGCATGTCATTACATGTGGCTGCTTACAGATTATTAGATAGATGTCCGGTCACCCTCAGAACAGTCATTGCAGGGACCTTTACGACCTGGCTCTGAGGAAGGATGCAGAGGCTCATCCTCTGCTGCTCGAAAAGAAAAGTCCAACACCATCTTCTCCCAACCTCAAGCTGACTAGTTAACTGCAGGTATCCACTTTTAAGAAATTATTTAACGTCTATGATTGAGTGTATGTATGCACATATACTGTACACATGCCTGGTGTGTGTGAAGGACAAAAGACAATGTCAAATCCTTTAGGACGGCTGGGGTTATGAGCTGCCATGTAGGTGCTGGGAATTGAACCCCAGGTCCTCTGCAGAAGCAGCCAGTGCTCCACTAACTACTGAGCCACCTCTCCAGCCCTACTGCGGGTGTGCACCTAACAACTTCCTTAGGCTAAACATGGCCACTGCCTTCCCTGCCTCTGACAGGTACAGGAGAGCCACAGAGAGAGCTAACTCCTGCCTACCTCCCGGACTCTTCAGCTCTCTGTACTGCCCCAACCCTTCATCAGAGTTTTAATCTTCACCTCTACTCCAGACCCAAGGACAGGTATCCACACTAGTCCTTCTATGATGCCGAGGTGGTAATCTCTCTTCCCACCCTCCACATCAAACAGCAGCTACAATGAGTAGGCCCTAAGCCTTCTTGCTTCCGAGAGCTGCGCGTCAGGAATACACCTATAATACCTTAAGCCGTCGATGTTTTATAACAATTCCTTAAAGACTGAAACATTTCCTTCCTATAAGAAGGCTCCTCAGACAGGAAGGTAAACAAATAAAAATACCCTCAGGAAGTCCCTGAAACTGACCATATTCTTTCTGTCCTGCCAGGCTAGAGAAAACAATAAAAGCTAGGAGTCCCTCCCAGACCTGTGCAACCAAGCTGCAGAGAGGACCGGGAGCTGACTCTGAACGCAGGGCAGCTACCAGGAACAAGCAGAAGCCAGACAGGCTACCTGGAAGAGTTTAGCACGTTCCCCAACCCGTTGAGCTGCCTTCGGGCTGTGCAGTGAGCTCCAGGTTCCCAGATGTGTGAGCAGTCACCTGTGTCGGGGTGGGCCTCCATAATGAAGCGATCTTTGAGTCCTTTTTGGTTCCTGTAAGTAACCCCTCACCCCCATTTCTCTGAGTAACCCCAGTGAAACTCACTAGCTCACCGAGTTGGACTTTGGTGGTATCTGTACTTGGGTCTGCTGTGGGTTCCCTCTCAGTGTTGAGTAGACGTGTACGTTGTCTCCCCAGAGAAGGTTTTGTCACACAACACCACACTATACACAATCTCATATGTGCCTAATGTGCTTTTTAAGTAAACTCCTCAGGACCATAAATCACACACTGGGCTGCCTCGGAGTCAGCTTTTACAGCAGACTTGGCCGTGTCTGCTAGGAAAACTCATCAGTCCTTCACTCTCATGGAAGCCTCTCAGACATGCAATGGGGACCCTGTGCTCTGCGGAGAGCCAGGCCACCTGGCCGTTCCTCCCGCCTTTGCTTAGTAACTTGCCGTGAGTCCTCCGCCCTCCTTATCAGGCAATGTCTCTTCAGTTCTGATAGTGTCACCACAACAAATGGGAACACTGGGGATGACAGAGAAAAAGGGGCCCATTTTGACCCAAAGGAATTTGCCAGCATCTTAACCCTGAGGAGAGACAAGCAAGGAATCAGGAGAGAACAGAGGGAGTGTAGCCAGCATGGTGGCACCCAGCCGTAACCTCAGCACTTGGGAAGCTGAAGGGTTTCAGGCCAACCTAGGCTACCTAGAAAATCCTGGGCCAGCCTGGGCTATACAAAAAAGAGGCAGTAATTGATGCCCCCAAGAAAGGCAAATGTAAGGACGGCTGTGGCCTGCAGAGCTCTTTCCTGAGGAGTGGAGCTTGTAAGGCGGGGCCAGGAAGGTTGGGAGGAGGAAGTGGAATGGAGTGAGTCAGAGCTTCTAAGGAGACGGGAGACGCACTTGTCTGAGGTGTGGGCTGTCTGTGACAAATAAGGTTAGGCGAAGCTATGGACAGACGCAGTGTAAAGAGTGAGGTAATGCGCTGACAAGGTGTGACTTGTTGCCCTCTTAGTTCACACACGGATCGAGCCTTCTGTTGGATGTGCCTCTCTCTCTAAGCTCGCAAACGAGTCCTGCAAAGTCCTCTCGGCCAGTCTCTCTGTTCCCTCTCTGCCTCTGCCTGCTCCACTCATGTCTATACACACAACCAGACCCGGAGGAGCAAGCCAGCCTCCTCACGCTGCATGGCCACCCTCAGGGCAGTCTCAGACTTGAGAGTGTCCAGATAGGCGCCTATAATGTATGTGTGGTCATACCTGGAGCTGAGACTCGGGATTCAAAACGTGACTCCCATGCCTGCGGCTTCTTGCTGGATAACTGCTATCCCTCCCACGGCCCTCTCCCTCCTCTTCCTCTCCCCCCATCCTCCTCCCCCACCCCCACTGCTGTTTGCAGCAGCTGCTGGAGCTCACATATCTGGGAAGTCCATTTGTCCGGCTGTTTACCTGCATCATTAGTGGAGCTGTTAGGCACACTCCGGCCTGCCACCCAACTCCATCCTCAGGGAGAAGCACCCCCTCTGGCTACAGGCATGCCACCCTCCCCCCAACACCCCACCCTCCCCCCCAACACCCTTGTATGTTTGCTCACTCACCCAACTGGAAACTTATATTCTATACCAAGTCAGACTGTTGATTTTGCCAAAATAAAACTCAAAATAAAGTGTGACTAGATTCTCTAAGAAAACAATACCACCAAATTCACCTAATCCGAGTCCTTTTTATTTTTTTCAGATTGTATTTTAATGACATTTCTCCCTTCTCTTCCCTTCCTCTCACCTCTCACATATAACCCTCGCCTCATCTGGGTACTTTTGTATAAGTCTATAGCTCTAAATCACACACAGAACTCTGGTTTAGCCACTTTTCTGGAAGCTTGCCCACAACATGAGCATGTGCTGCCTGAGGTGCGGCCAAGCGTTTCGTGAGCCACCCAATGGGGCACCAGTAGAGGACAAGGCCAGCACCAGATGATGTCCACTCCGGCCGTAGCTGCCTGGAAACTGAAAAGAAATCTACAGGGAGATGACATGGGCTCAGGAAACTAATGGCGACTGCCCTCTCTCCCTCTCCCATCTCTCTCCTCTCAGATTGCAACTTTCCATTCACTCCGCCTGGAAACGATGGGCGCTTAACTTCTCTCGATGTAAAGAAAAAAGAGAAAGAAAATGAATGCGGGTTGAGAATCCCTACTCTGAATATCCAAAGTGCTCTGAAATCCATTCTTTTCTATCTGCGTAACTCAGAACACTTCAGGGTCTGGGGTTTTTAATTACGGATATTTGATCTGGTAGAGAGTCCTCGGAGAGATTCCAATCTAACAAGCTCCAACATCTGAAACATTTCTGTATTCCAAAGATTTTTGGATGAGAAATACCCAACCAGTACACAACTGAAGGGTCAGGGACAGGTTCCAGCTCCCAGCAGGGACATCTGGGCGCTGATGAGCCTTGCTAGGAACTGGAGTGGGTCGATGGAACCGGCCAGACTGTTCTGGAAAGAGGAAGCTCCAGTCAGCTCTGAGAATGGAGGTGGAGGGGTCCTAGGACATCGGGTAAAATAGCACCTAAAAGGAAACCACCCAAAGAGCCATCACCAAACGTCATCACCTCGTGGCCCTCAACCTTCCTCATGCCCAGCCACGAAATTATTTTTGTTACTACCTCAGATCTGTAATTTTGCTACTGTTTTGAACTGTATTGTAAATATCTGTTTTCCAGTAGTCTTTTGGGGGTGGTGTCCTACATCTTGAGAACCGGTGTGCTAAAGAAAAAAAGCAGCAAGACAACCTCCATGGTGCCAGTCAGCCAACAGGGAGCGAAGAGTACCAGCTGACTCCACCCTCTACTCCCTCCTTCTTGCTGAAGAAGGTTCCGGTCGACGTCTTTTAATCTGGTTTTGATTAATAATAATTAATAATAAGTTTTGTAAGATACTTTTCAACCCACGTGTTAGCCAAGAATCCTACAGAGTCACGAATATCATTTCAAGGGGCAGATAATGTAGTGTTGTCTGAGGGGGCCAGAGCTCTTTAGTGACCCCCTCCCCCAGAACAAGAGCAAACAGGCCTGAGGGAGCCAGGGGGCAGGGTGAGGCCAGCAGGGGGCGCTCCCCTCCTTACGTTGGCAGGTGCACACAGGTAGGGCACCAGCTCTTGGAAAAGCGGACCATGATCAATCACTACCACATACATCAGGGAGGTCCATTTTGTTTGCAACTTCTTTGTCAGTAACGTCCACTCGCAATACTGGAATTAATTCAATCTGGGGAGGGGGGGAACAATCCCCATCATCACTGCATCACTAAAGGAAGAGCAGCCTTATAATTTCTTTATAGAAATTGGTTTTCATTGTGCACCCAAGAGAGGTCTTGTTGACATGTACAAAACAAATCCAAGACAGGAAGTTGGAAACAGAAAGGAAGTGGGGAGGAGCTAGAAAGATAGCTCCGTGGTAAAATGTTTGCCTTGCAAGCATAAGGGCCTAACGTCAATCCCATGGGAAAAGGTGGGTGGGGTAGCCCATGCTCATAATCCCGGAGCTGGGGAGGCACGGGTTGGGAAATCTTTGGGGGCTTGCTGTCCAGACATCCTAGGTCAAATTTAGAGCTCCAGGTCCCATGGAGACACCAAGAATGATGGATGGTGACTCAGAAATGACACCTTGGTTGGTTGACCTGTGCCCTGAAGAAAGGAGAAAGAGTGAGAGAAGAGAGAGAGGGAGAGTGAGATAGGAAAAGGGGGGGTAGAGCGGGGAGGGGAGAGGGGAAAAGAGAGAGGGGAAAGGGATGGGGACAGGGAGAGAGAGACTATCACCCCAGGAAAAGAACAAGAGCTGTATGTTGGGAGCCCAGGATCACATAACCAGACACATGCTCTAGATCCCTGAGCATTTACCTCCTGGCCCTCACCTGCCGGATTAGGCTATTAGAGCCGGAGTATCCATATGAATCCAAACTTCTAATATTAGAACGTTATATTCTATTATTCTGATTATCATTGATTGTTAGAATATTATATGATTCTAATAATATAATATAATGAATATTATTCTAATGGTCTGGAAAAACACCTTCCATTTTTATCCTAGCGCTGTAAGAAGCCACACGGTGGCCAGACTTCGCTGTGCAGAAAAATCTGGAAATCAGCCTCCTCTGCTTCCCATGAGAACTTTCTCGCTGGAGGAAAAACCGAGAGTCGGGTTCTCGGGGCCCTACTCGCCCCCACAGACTCCTGTCATGTCTTCTGCTTATTCAGAAAGGCCTAAATGTTTCAAAGCCAACAAAAAGATGACGCCCGCCGACTAGTTCCTTCGCCCACCACCGCAGCCCTGAGGGAAGGAGAATACCAAAAAGAAGACGAGAAATGAAGAAGCCCGAGCAAAGGCGTAGAGGGGCTCGACAGAAACTCCGTAAAAGGGCAAGGAGGAACGCAAACGCGTGTGTTGCCACTGCTTCCTGCCAAAACCTTCACGGGGATTTGGAGAGAACGAGGCATCTCTGTCAGGGCCCCGGCGAACCCAGTGTGAAAGCGCTGCGGCTGGTATTTAACAGGGCCCCCGAAAGCCTTTTTTATCATTTTTTTAAAAGGTAATTATTTTAACCGCTGATGTGTATAATAAACTCTTGTCAGCCTGACATTAAAATCTGTTTCTTCTCTCTGCTCCCCACCTCTTCCTGTGAGCCCTGCATCCCACGGGCATGGCACTCGCTCTATTGTTACTTCACGGTTTCTTCTCCGAGCTCCTTGGTGGGCAGTGGTTCCGTGACGCTGTGGTGTGTTTGCTTCGAGAAAGACACCGTCTCCCTGCGGGGATGGGAAGGAAGACCAGACGTAGGCAGCTCTCAAGCTGCAGGACGACACTGGGTCTTTTCTGGGGGCGGCGAGGGCTTTGGTACCGGCATTGTAGCAACAGAAATGCAGGGAGAACATTATTGCGATCCTTCGAGGCTATCAGCAGGCGAACGCAGTTACAGAGAAGGGGAGAGAGAGATAAGAAGGCTGAGAAGTCTTTAGGCTTCCTGAGAATCTGATCTGACAAGGCTTGAAGAATGGAGCTTACAGGGCAAGTTCCCTGATTTTCCAAGATGGACACACGAGGAAAGGGCTCCTCATCTCTTCCGTGAGTTCCGAAAGGGCGGGGAATGTGGCCAAAGTATTGCTTAAGCACTTCACACCAAAGACCTGGAGAGGCCGCTCCTTCACTCCTGATCCTGTCACTTTCAATAGCTCCCATTCACTATCAAGAAAAACCAACCCCTCAAAATCCTCCTAATAGGCAAACCTCTGAGCAATTCAGGCACCTGGCCCGATCACGGATTCCTCAACGCCCCCCCCCCCACCAAAACAAACCAAGCCCTGCTAACCTGGCCTGCCCGGTTGTATCCCCCCTAGCCTGGCTGGCCCGGTCGCCTTGAGATCACAGCACAGTGCTTGCACATCCTCCATCTACCAAGCTTACCCCTTCTTTTGTTTTCCCTCATTTTTAATTAGTTCTTGACAAACACTATGCAATGTGTTTAGAGCGCGCGTGCGTATATTCTTGGATCAGGGTCTTCCACTTGAACATGGTCGGTCTACCAGGGGCTATCCCTGTATGGAAAACTGGCATTTCCTCTCCTAGCAGGTATCCGTTACCCATAGCTCTTCAGCTGCAGGGTGGGAACTTGTACCCACCTCCCACTCCATGCTGACCTTTGGTGTGGATTGAGCCTGTATGGGTTTTATGCATCCTGTTATAACCATCGGGTAAGTGCCATACTGTGTAGTCACCCACCACCTCTGGCTCTTAGAATCTTTCTGCCCCCTCTTCTTCAATGACCCCCGAGCCTTGGGATAAAGGGGTGTATATAATACAGATGGTTCCCGATACCAGTTCTTAATCATGAGTCCTAACAGTTCATTGAGACCCACGCACACCCTCCAGGGACGCTTCTCTACCACTACTGCCAACACTGACTGGGATTCTCTTTTAAGAAGTCATACACACATATGCATGCTGCGGGGAGCGCCTGTCTCCTCCGCCAGGCCAGAGCAGGCTGCGGATCCCACCAAGCCCCACAGACGCAGAAAACCCCCTCCTCTCTGGACCTGCCAGATACAGAATGGAGCTGGACGGCCTTGATGCTCTGGCACTGTAAAGCACGGTGTGGCCTGACCCCATCTTCATGCTCCTGCCCCACGCCTTAGATACAGAACCTGAGATCCACGGGGAAGCAGGGGCTGAGGGAGAAAGCATGTCCGCTGCCCTGAATGGGGAGAGAAGAAACTAGTTACTTCTAGGTCGGCCTCTAGGCTGTTTGTCTCCAAGATGACACGTTCCGTGAGACTCTAGGACTCGGGCTACAGAAATCCTACCCGGGAAGCAGAGCTGCCCCGAGGTCCTAAACACACAAATCCTGGGGAAACGTCTAGGGATTCAGAGTGAGCCTCAGCCCCCAGGTCTGCTCCATGGGTCATAGTCTTCCGAAACAGCAGAGGACCATCTGCAAGAGATCCTTTTGGTTAAAAGATCCACAACTACGATGTCTTCCACACAATCACCCATATCTAGTACCCCTAAAATTCCCTTGAGAATCTCCATTAGATTTCTCTCCCTGCCACGCACCCCACATCTGTTGTCGTCTCTAGACCTTTTTCATCGACTCATTCTCCTCTTTTCTGTCTACTTGACAGAAGAGGAGCTCTCTCTTTCCCTGCTTCCACTCCTTGCTTGTCCCCATGTTATTTCTCAAGAGTAAATCAGTCCTGACTCCCTCCAACCCAGATCCCCGTGACTTCTCACAGTTTGGGTCCTGTCTTGGTCAGTTTTCTGGGAGTTTTCTCAACATGGGCCTCTCAAATCGATCTGACGGCCTCCTCCTTGGCATGTTTCTCAGCAAGAGTGAGGTAGGCCTCCTGGTCCTCTTACCCTCATCCCCTCTACCTGCCCAGCCTCCACCGTCTCCTTCCCATGTCCACCTGGTACAATCCCCCGGGGTTTGACCTTGCCTAGCCTCTCTTCTGCTTCTGTCTGCTGTGTCTCTAGGTCACCCCAGCCACTCCTGAGGTCTCAGCTGTCCCACAAGCCTTGGCCTCTCCTCCAGATTGTCAAGCTCAAGTTTCTAGCTTGGTGCTAGGCACCTCTGTCTGGAGCTACAATGGGCTCAAATTCAACACACTTGCAAGCACACTGTCTTTCCTTTCTAACTCACCCACCTTCTGAGTCCTTTAGCCTACTTGGAGGCCCCACCACCCTCCCGAGCAGCCCTGCCAGAAATGACAGTGACAGATCCTCTGACCGACTCTCTCGTACTGGTACATTGCTCTCTTAAATCAACCTCACCACCCCAAATACACACACACACACACACACACACACACACACACACACACTCACTCACTCACATCAGAGAGAGAGAGAGAGAGGGAGAGAGAGAGAGAGTTTGTATGTCTCTCTGTGCCTCTCTCTGTCTGTGTGTGTCTCTGTGTGTGTCTCTGTCTGTCTGTCTGTCTGACTGTCTTCCTGTCCCTCTCCAGCTTCTCACACCACCACTATTCTTGAGTCTGGGCTGTCCAGAAGTACCCTGGCCTAAGGAAGAATTACACAGGTCTCCATTCCTCCTCCTCTATTTCTTCTAGAAGCATCTTGATTCCCAGGCCGAACCATGGTGCTTTTGCAACTTTGCCTATGATCAGCTTTAAAAGTCCTTCATTGTCCTCTCTGTATCACAGAAGTTCTACCCATCCATCCTTCAAGCCCACAAGCCAGGGCGACCTCAACAGAGACTACAGTTTAACAGCTTTGCATCACACTATAGGTGCATGCATGCCGTTGATGTATACACGTTAACACTCATGCGTCCTAACATGAACACTCCCTTGGAGTCTGGCAGCAGCACAGTGCTTGTCCCACCCCCATCTTTTTGTACCCATTTCCTTATGCGTATCCCACCCTCCTCAATAAATACATAAATGCATAAATAAATAATGAATGGGCTTTGCAGAAAACCTAACCCTCTGTTCCAGTGCTTGTGACCCAGTTTGGAAATAAGGCCTTTGCAGATATAATCAAGTGAAGAAGCAGCCATTAGAGTGAGCCCCGTATCCAATGACTGGCTGTCCTTACAAGAGAACACAGACAGGGAAGGAAGATGACCAGGCAAAGACAAAGGCAGTTGGGGCTGTGCTAGCGTATGTAGTGGAGAGCCAGAGCTACCCAGGCTGCAATCAACCGGGACGGATTCTTCTCTGGGTTTCAGAGGGACACAGACCTACCCATACCTTCACTCCAAACACCTTGCAGCTCCCAAGAACACACTTCTGTCCCCGTGAGCAGATGGTTTGTGGCATCTTGCCATGGCAGTGTGGGAAACAGAAGCAGGTAGCAATTCGCCCTCATTTGCTTTGTGACACCTCAATGCCAACAGAGTCCTTGAAAAGCTTACTGAATTAACTTCATGGTGAGTTTGTCAACAAAACAAGTCATGTCCACTAAGAGACTTTTGTCATGAGTAAAGATTTTATAAAATTGTTCCTTCAACGTGATTGTCCCAGGGTGCATATTGGGGATTGACTCCAGGGCCTCTTGCCAGGCACTCTACCACTGAGTCTTTTATACTCTATTTTGTGTCTTAGCTGTCCAGATGGGCCTTAAGCTCAGTCCACAGCCAAACTTCCAGATAGCTATGATTATAAGTGTGTACAAAAGAGCCAATTAAACCATCTTTATAACAGGAAAGTATCGTGTGCGTCAGTGCATGTGACTGTGTGTATGTGTGTGTGAATGTGTACGTGTGCATGTGTGCATGCTCGAGTACACTTGTGCCATGGTGTGCATGTTGAAGTCAAGGACAAGGAAATTTTGAAGGTCAGTTTTCTCCTTCCATCATCTCGGCTCTGAAGACTAAACTCAGGTTATCAGGCTTAGCAACAAGTGCCCTTACCTACCGAACCATCTTGCTGGCCCTAAAATATCTCTTTTTAAAGGTGTAACTATTGGTACACAATTAACAAAACCTCAGAGCTGGTCTTTGTATCCAGAAGAAGTGAACCGCTTTCAAGTCACCTGTACCTCAGCTCTCTCTCCTAGCCTCCGCATGTCTCCTGAAACATTATCAGAGCAGGAGGCTGGCCTGCAGGTGTCAACTATGAGAAAGACACTCTCTCTGACTTTGCAAAACAGTGGCCTTGTCTCTGTGAGCATAAGACTCGGCCACACAGTTTAATGACCTCAAATACTGGCCAGCAGAAGTTAGATTCCATGAAAGGGGCAGGGAAACAGACAGCTGATGCTGGCTCTCTCGGCATGCCAAAGCAAGAGACACAGCGATGTCACCCTAACATGCACCGAGGCTGAACTGATTTCAAGTCAACCAAGAGGACATCTGAATTGAATGCCTGTGAAAAAAAGACAGCTGTCACGAAGGCCGAGAAGATCATGCATACTTCTCTTGTTCACATGCTGAAAACCAGCTTGTGGTGAACATTCCAAAAAAACCCTTTGATGGGCAGAAAGGAAACACTTCTAAGCCTGGGCCAGTCTGACTGTTGGTCTCTACCAGTGGAGTGGCCATAAATAATATGTCTGAGTCATAGCAAAAATCCACAGTCTCTCTGGGGACACAGCCAGGCAGCAACAGGTGCACCTAGTCTGCTCCTATGAGGAAGTCAGAGCCGGAGGGCGGCAAAAGACTATCCACACCATGGCGCATATTTCTCTATGGGTTAGAGGCACAGAACCACCAGGCCTGGCTAGCGATGGACGCAGTCCTTGAGTTCCTGATGCCGCTGAAAGGCCTCAGAGCATCTTTCATCTCTTAGCCCGGAAACACCATGCCACCCATGCAGGTAATTTTAAATGAAACTAGTGCTGGGCCACAGGGAAGGAAGTTTCTCACAGTTCAGGCTTTTCCAATGATGACCGTCTCGAAGCTTTTTTGTAATTATTAAACATAAAGCACTTTCTGAAATAAGTTTGCGGTGTCCTTATTGGAATCCTCGGGATAAATCCAGTGTGGCCTGTGCCAAGCTGGTCCTAAACCCAGGGAATGGTGCATGTTCTAGGCTTGGAGGAACCATCACAAGAATCCCCTGCTGTTGTGATTCTGTCACCCTCTTGCTTGTAGCTCCTTACTCCGTCTTTTCTGTGCACAGGTGGTTTGACTGCATGTGTGTCTGTGTAAGGGTGTGGATCCCCTGGAACTGAAGTTACAGACCAGGGTTCACCACCATGTGGTTGCTGGGAATTGAACTCAGGACCTCTGGAAGAGCAGCCAGTGCTCTTGACCACTGAGCCATCTCTCCAGCCCCACCTGATTCTTTCTTTAAAGGCTCACCTGCAACCCATGGGACTTTAAGAAAATACATTTAAAAAGAAAAGTCTGTTACACACCATTTGAAAAGCCATGGTGTTTTTCATCTACGTCTTGATGGAGTCCGTAAGCAATGACCTATCAATCTCAGGATCAGGCTTCCCCTTCAGGAAATCAGCAAAGTGAAAGCTCGGGTCCCCTGTCCCCACCACCAGGGAACATGTGTCCTTCCTCCAGCTGCTGTTCTGCTGACAGGGACACTGGTACCAGCCTTGCCTTGCTCTGCACCTAAGAGTGGTTAGAAATGGATAACATCTAGATCTCTGTTTCCCAAGAGGGTGACATGCCTGCTGTCTAACTCCATGCCTTCTTGCTCAGTGAGCTCCGGCATCTCTCTAAACTAACTGCTGACGTCATAGAGACCAGGGGCTCCGGGGAAGTAAACAGAAGATCTATGCAAACAAACAAGATAGACACCAGTGAATACTGGCTGAACGGTGGGTGACTGGCCTGTGTAGAATCACTACAGTGAAGAGGTAAACCCAGGCGAGCATTTAAATCTATAGATAAGGGGAGAAGCAAAGACACACATGCAATCTGCCTGGAATATTTCTGGAACGATACCCAAGGCGCCAGCCTCTTGGGAAGGAAGGGAGTGAGCGATAAGAGCAGGGTTAACTGCCGACCACTTCCTTTTCTCTACTGAATTCTTTTCTGTGTTTACCTATTAAATTGTTAAATATGAAAACTATAAATATAATTAAAAATTGCAATTTTACTGTATTCAACCGTATAAATCCTTACTTAAAATCTATTACAGTAGCCAGGCACAGTAATTCATATAGGTAACCCCAGCATTTGAAAATTGGAGTCAAGAGGATCAAAATCTCAAGGTCACCCTCAACTACAGCGTGAAACTGAAGTCAGTCTGGGGTGTGTGTGTGTGTGTGTGTGTGTGTGTGTGTGTGTGTGTGTGTGTGTGTGTGTGTCTGTGTGCATATGTATATACATATACATGTATATACATGCTTGTATTGAATTTGTATTGAATTGGAAATTTCTGGGGTTCTTGTTTTTGGAGACCCACCCAAAAGTCTTAGAGTCCAGCTTGGCCACTTCAGAAGGTTTATACACAATTGATAGGGATTGGTAAATTATCACCAATAAGACAGTGTGCAATAGATTAGGCCGTGTGTGAGCAGAAGGACAAACAGGAAAGGGGGGATATGGAGTGGAAATCTCTGGTTTCTTTGGGTACTCTGTGTGTGTGTATACATATATGTGTATATCTACATATATGTATATGTATGTGTATATGTGTACATATATGTATACACACACACATACACACACATACATAAACTTTTAAATTAACTTATCCCTTCATGACTTCATTCATGTGTGTAATACATTCTGGCCAAACTCATCCCTCAACCTTCTTTTATCCTCCCATGCTCACCAACACCGCCTTCCTCCTACCAAGTCCCCGTCCCACTTGCACATCCTTTTGACTTTGCTTTGTGACCCACTGGGTTTAACCTGAGCCACTCGCTTAGTACAGCACTACCCACTGAGGTACGGCTAAGGAGGAGAAAGAACAAAGACTCTGCAATGTCATCACACTACCCGAAGGAAACCAAGGGGAGGGAGGGAAGGGCCTGACCCGCTGGGCCTTCAGCTCACTTCAGTTCCTCTCCTCCTCCACAAAGTTCCTACATTCACGCCCACAGTCTGGCTCTCCTCGTTAGGCGGGGCCTGGCGGGTCTTCATTTAGGTGACACACTTTAGCTTGAAGTCTATGAGATCTATCGCTGTGAATTAATCTCTTTCCCCAGTATGCTTCCATCGCTTGCTTCTTGTAAAGCAAGAAAGAGGCCCCCAGCTTCTGTGGCTTCTCTAACCCCTCTCTTTTATGAGGTCTTTTTTTTCCCCTTGTGTTCTTATATTTTGGCCACACCATTCCTTTTGCTTTGAAATGTGCACTCCAAAAGGCAATGACTCCCATGAATCATGCCCACACAGGCCACTCAGGCACCTTCTGACACAACAGTCCCCTTAGCTATGACACATGGACTCAGGGATCAAGGAGCAACGGCCACAGGTAAAGTTATAAACTTACCACAACAGTGCAAGAGTGAGTTCTTCCGACCTCCTTCAGAAGCTTTATTTTTGCCTGTTCTCCGCTCCTTGCTTTTCCTGACTTAGCAAGAGCTGCCCTGTTACATAAGTCGGGGAGCATCTGCATTCTTGGTCTCTTTCAAGAAACCCACAAAATCAACACAATCATTTGGTGGTTTAGGCGCTGGCCATCAACAAAGCCCAGAATGATGCTCTATTTGTTATGTGTAAGATATTTATCCAAAATTCTCTTCACTTTGCTAAATTCTATCCTCGACTGTTTATGAACCAGTTATTTTATTTGACCTTATTTTGGGGTTGTGTGGGGAAGCAGATGTAAATCTAAACACACTCTTTAAAATAATATTTCAAAGAGAGGTGAGCTTAAAAACGAAAGTTTGAACATCAAAGTTCCTTTCCTCTCTTCTTTTCTGGGGAGGTAACAACTCTGACATTTCACTGGAGAATTTTTTTAAAAAATATATATATTAAAACTTTTTAACCTACCCACTCATTAATTAATTGAAAAGATTTCCTTCTGGCCTCTAATTGCTCAGGGACCTCCCCTAGCAATTTCCTTACCTATAATTATGTCGATGGGCTGAGTAACAGGTTGTATTATTATCTAAGCCAAATTGATGTGGGTGCGAATGTCCAATCGGAGGGCTTCTCACCTGTGGTGACCCAGATGACAGAGGAGGTTTTGCCCATGGGCATTCCCATAAGGAGAGAGCAGGAGTCGCCCCCCCATTAGGGGGTAACATATTATCTGAGTGCTAGCATTCCATCTCCAAGGGGTGGGGCCAAAATGGCTACCAGCAACCTCCTTCACCCTGGCTTCCAAGCAGAGCCCTGGACATCAGGACAGAGAGAGAGAGACAGAACTACCATGACTGAACAGCCCCATCACGACCCTTCTATTCTCTTTCTTTTTTGTGGTATGGGGAACCAAACCCAGCACTCAACAGATACTAGGTCAGTACTCTCCCACTGAAGTGAAACTCTAGGCTTCTCACCCTGGCATGGCAAGGCAAAGGGTGACTGCCTGCCAGGGCGGATTCTTCCCTTTTCTTAAATACGAGGACAATGTCCAAAACCGCAACATATATGTGTCTGTGTGTGTGTGTATACATATATATATACACATATATATATGTGTGTATACATATATATACACATATATATGTGTGTGTATACATATATATATATACGTGTGTGTGTGTGTGGTGTGTGTGTGTGTGTGGTGTGTGTGTGTGTGTGTGTGTGTGTGTGTGTGTGTGTGTGTTTCAAGTAGTCTGGCTCACTGCTGAGCTGCCCGAGTGAACTAGGAAACTAGACTCCATTTCCCAGTTCCTGGGTGAGCAGTATGACCCAGACCAACAGGGGACATTCAGACACTGCGCCTAACACCCTCACTGTGTCTTTGTACATGCGTGCTTTCATACAACATTTTAGAGGTGGGATTACAAGCTAAGGGGTATAAGTGGTTTTCACTCCAATCACTGCTGGTAGATTAGTGGTAGGGCTTGTGGTTAGATGACCTAGACTCTGGGTTCCAGAGACTGAACTTGGGTCATCAGACTTACACAGTAAGTGCTTTCATATGCGAGGCCATCTCACAGCCCCTCTTGTCTTGTCATTGTTGCTGCTGTTTTTGTTTTTTATTTTACTCCCAGCCTTCCTGCCTCTACCTCCCCTTTATAGGTAGCACCACCACACACCCAGTTATGAGTTACTGGCGCTCATACAGCCTAGGGTTCATTACCCCACAACAGCCCTTCGCCAACAGAGCTATAGCCCCATCCTTGAGGACAACTGTGGCTGGAAGCAGTGGGACCAGACATCCTTGTCTGTGGCAACACAGCCAGCCCCTTAAGCCTCATGTCATCTTGTTGACTTTGGGTTCTACAAACCCTGAGTAGAGTAAGGAGAAAATCAAGGTGCTGATGTCTGCTCTGGAGTTCACGTAAAACAGAACCTGGGCAGGAAAATCACTGAGCAGCGGGGATCTTTCTCTAGGCTCCTCTGGCGGCACTGTCACCATGATTTCTCTGCTTGCTTGCATCCTTCTCCTCTTAAAGGGACAGGCATGTGTTTTATGGAGGTCAAATATAAAACAAAGGACTAAGTTTGCAGTCAAAACACTTCTCTCCATTTTTCCAGCCAAATTCCCTTACTTCAATTTTTAAATGATAATAACGGCCAAAACTTAGTGGACTATAACTTGTCCCTTGGGACCCCAGGGTGGTCAGCGTACTTCCTGTAGGATCTGCCAGGTATGTCCTGAACAGGCAGGTGTCTGCACCTAGCACCTATCCAGTCTGCAGTGTAGAGGGTTTCAGGCGGCCACACTCACATCTCAGCCACGCCAGGAAGGCCTACGTCATGCTCCACATTCCTACAAAGCCTTCCTACACCACAGCTCTGCACAGACGGCAAAAGACCGCCAGTGTCCATCAAAAACATCCATTGGTCCTCCACTTCTTAAATAGTGACTCTGAAATTTTAGCTATGCACGTAAATATCTAGAATAAATATTTCCAAAGCTTCCATTAAAGCAAGTACAAAGAGATAAGGAGATGGCTACTTGCTACGCATGCAGGAGGGCCCTGCTAGACATGAGTTTGGACCTCTAGCGCCCATGTAAAGAGGTGAGCAGGATCGTGGCACTTGTAATCCTAGAATTGGGCAGCAGAAACAAGAGGATTCCTGGAACTCACTAGCCAGACAAGTGACAGCATGGGTGAATTCCAGGCTCAGTAAAAGACCCAGACTTGAAATTTTTGCGCAACAGAGATGCCGACATTACCCTCCGGCTGCCATGTGCACTCGTGCTAGGGAGAAATACTGCCATACGCATGCGTGCTGGGGTGGGAGGGGAGAGTGCTGCCATACGCATGCGTACTGGGGTGGGAGGGGGAGAGTGCTGCCATACGCATGCGTGATGGGAAGAGTGTTGCTGGTGGTACGTGCGCACTTAAAATAATAAGAATGCCTTCCTCGCCTTTCTCTAAGAATGACTATGTAGCACCTGGGGTTATGGCAGCCTTCTTGAACCATGTCAATGAATGCCATACCTTAGAGATAGAGGAATGGAAAACTATACAGAGCCAAATGCCTAATGTCATCCTACAAATCCCACCTGCTTCCTATCAGTGAAAAATGTGAGGGGCTGGCAGCATGCTGGCTGGAAGGACAGTGGTACAGGTGACAAGAGGCCAGGAGGAGGCTGCCCGCACAGCTCTGGCGTTGCTTCCAGCATCGAGTCCTGCCTCCCCTTGGTTCCCTCCCTACTCTTGTACTTTGAAAACCGGCCAGCAATGGGCGACGCCACCTTTAACCTTGTGCCCATTCGGCTTTGCTCTGTTAGGCAGGCACTCTAGCTTCTTACTGCTATCTATTAAGAGGCATCCTACGTGGTCGCGGTAGAAATACTTTCCCAACCCCGACCCTGCCCGGAGGACTTGCCCATCCTGCCCCATCCCTGGTGCCTAATCAGCATCCTGGGTCCCAATGGAAAGTCAACAGGTACTTGCTAAATGACAAACTTGGCTGACGCAAAAGAAACGGCCATGCTTTGCGGGGTGTTATCAGGAGCGTGAGGGGAAAAGAAAACTATTTTTCTTGCCCTAGGAAACCTGCCAGATGTTCTGTTTGCTTTCATTAACTCCCTGGCATGCCCTCCTGGCACAATGGCCATTATTTGAATCAGAGCAGTGTGTCTTCTCAGCTTTCAGGAGATATCTGCTGAGTAATGAGCTGGAAGAATGTCAGAGAACCCCAAGCAAGGGTGCCATGCTCATGGGCTGGGTTAGAGTGAGGGGCGGCCCCCCAGAGCCTTGTGCATGCCAGCAAGTTCTTGACCACCTGCATTCCTTGTCTTTTTGTTGTTGTTTGTTTTGTGTTTGTGTGAGAGACTCTCGTTGTGTAGCCTAAATTAGCATGGAACTCATGGTAGTCCTCCTGCCTCAGTTTCCCAAGAGCTGGACTGATAAGCATGTGCCACCTCACTAGGCTATCATCCCCCCGCCCCCAGACGCACCTTCAAGTTAGAAACCCCTGTATTCCACAATAAGTAACAGCTCATAGCTAAACAGCACAGGCTTGGCCTTGGTCCCAGGTATAGTTACCAGTCAACTTCATAACGATAACTTCTATTTCCAACGTGGTTTACACAGAGAGAAACCCAGCTCTTCCCTTTGGTCAAATGTGAGGTACCTAAGAGACCCTGGCAGTGTTAGGTCACCTGGGCCTCTGCTTCTCAGCTCAGCTCAGCGGCCTCCCCTTTGTTGGCCAACTTTCAGACCACAAACAGCAGCGGGGAAAGGGACTGAAGGGAAGCCAGGAATAGCTCCTGTAAGGAGTGCCAGAGCCATGCAGGCAGCCGTCCTCCTGGCCTCCTCTCACCTGTGACACACCACCTCCTGTTCTTCTGCATGCTGCCCTGCAGGCATGCCGCCAGTCCCACACATCCTACTGTAATGACAAAAGGCTTGCAGGGCACGCCAGTCCCGCGCCTCCTCCTCTTGGACGCACAGGCCACCCTTTGTGCGCTATCAGAAGTGCTATCTGAATGGAGAGTCCGGTTGACGAGACAAAAGCGTGCCAAGGTTCAGTCCCACATGTGCGCACGGACATACCCTGCCCCCGCAAACCATACAGTCAGGTGTGAGAGATCCAAAGCCTTAGCGTGGCTGAGCCGGCCAATCATGTGCCCACAAGTGGATAGCGAAATCCATTGAGGAGGAGAAGAACACTTTAATAAAATAACGGGCTATTAACACAGATCAGAGGCCTCACATGAAGAGGAATAGCCAGGGGTCTGGGCCAGCTTCTGAAAGCCGGGCCTCCAGACTGACTGTGCATTTAGGCAGCCAACCCCAGGCCCAGTTTCATGATCAGACTGCTTTTTCCCTCACAGCTTTCATTTCCTTCACCAGGGGTCTTAACCTTTTTATTCACTACACTCAAAAAGACCAACATTCTGAAAAGGGGACTCACTGACTAATGCTTGTATGCTAAGTGGCCTGTGTGGAGTTCCTGAGAGCATGTTCCTTAGACAGGCAGAGACCTCGTCACTAAACAGCTAACAGGGAACACAGAGGTCATCCATCCATCCGTTATGGCCTCCCTCTGTCCCGCCCTGAGGCACCCTCCTCTTCCATCCCACCCCAAGTGGCTGCTCTCTGGCTGCAGGCTAATCATGTTCTGATTGATTGTGGTTTTAACATCCCAAACTCTTTCAGTCCCTACCACAAATAACCAAGAACCAGTTATCGCTGGAAAAATGTGTGTTCAGACAAGGGATGGGAACTCAGGAACACCCCACTAAAAGGCAGACACTGGATCCAGGTGAGGGTGACTGAGGAGACACTCAAGATTGTCAGAGGGCTGACTGTTCATTTAGACAGCGTTTACTTGGCATCAGGTCCAGTAACTCATGCAAGGTTAAAAGGGTGCTTTCTAAGATAGCCATAAATATTAGTCCAAGAAACAAAGCGTTAGCCAGGAATGCTGGCATATTCCCATAATCCCTTCACTGAAGACTGGAGGGAAAGGAACTCCAAGCCAACCAAACCTGGTGAGTTCTGGCTACCAGAAGACCCTATCTCAACGCTATCAACCAAACAAAACTTCGGGCTGGGGATGTAGCTCTGTGAGTAGAACATTTGCCAAGCATACAAGAAGTCCTGGGTTCAATCCCCAGCATTGAACGAACCAGGTTTGCAAGTCCCAGCTTTTGGGAGGCAGACACAGGGAAGATCAGTTCAAGGTTGTGCTTGGTTACATAGTAAATTCATGGCCGAACTTGGAAACATGGAATCTTGTCTCAAGAGGGAAGAAAAGAAAGGAAACACAAAGGCCTGGTTACACCCCACCTCTCATTGTTTCCAAGTAGAGACTAAGGTCTGTGAGACCAAATACCACATATCCTATCCCTGCAGCCCTAGGCCCACAGCCCTAGGCCCACTATGGAATCTAGAATGCTAGCTGCCTGGCACCTTCCTCCCCAGGTTCGTCCTTTTTTCTTTTCTTCCTTCCTTCCTTCCTTCCTTCCTTCCTTCCTTCCTTCCTTCCTTCCTTCCTTATCTCCCAGTCTCTCTGTTTCTGAGGAAAGCAGGACATGCAGAGATAAAATCTGAAAATAGTTTCACCCTTTTGGTGAGTCCAAAGAAAGACATCTCACATTTCCTAAAGCCACTTGGCGATGGCTTGGGGAAAAATGTTTCTAGTCCACAGGGGTGCTAATTAGAACCAATTAAAACTCAGCTGGGCTGCCCTGGCACTGAGCTGCAAGGGCAGGACTTGCTCAGCCCTGGTGAAAATCAAAGAGGACTCCCGAAAGAGAAAGAGATCCTGTAGTGATAGAAAGAGAGTGTGCGGTGATTGCCCTATGAACTTACTTACCCTGAGAAATCTCACCCCACCCAGGCCAGCCAACACCCTTAGGAAGTCAAATCCTGGCTATGTTTGTCAAGAGGATCAAGGGCCTCTGGTTGCTGATACCATGATAAACTCTTCCCCATTTAAAAAGAAAATCAAAGATATAACAAGGGATGGGAATACAGCTCAGCGGCAGAGCACTCACCAAGTATAAATGAAGCCCAGGGTTCAAGTCCCAGCACTGTAAGATAGACAGATGGGTAGATGGATGGATTTAGATAAATGAATAGATTGGTGGGTGGATGGATGGATGGATGGATGGATGGATGGATGGATGGATGGATGGGTGATTAAATAGGTGGTGGATGGATGGATGAGTGGATGGATGGATGATGGATGGATGATGAATAGGTGGGTGGATGGATGGATGAGTGGATGGATGGATGGATGGATGAGTGGATGAGTGGATGGATGAGTGGATGGATGGATGGATGAGTGGATGGATGGATGGACGAGTGGATGGATGGATGGATGGATGGACAGATGGTGGGTGAATGGGTGGATGGGTGGGTGGATAGATGATAGGCAGACAGACATGGAAACTCCATGGTTTTGCACATGTGTCTGCCAATGCACAGTATTTATTGCATGCTAGGAACACCCATCTCACCACAGAAGAAAAGAATTGGGTTTCCATATGAAAGTCACGTTATGTCCACCTCTAACCCAAATATCAGAGTCTCTTGCCTACACTGTGAGAGACACAGTCCATACAACCACTAAACCTATTGTGGCTTGTGGCAGGGTGGGGCGGGGTGAATGAGGAATCAGTTTATCAAGTTCGAACTTGAAAACTGTGACTTTCAATATGGTTTGTTGTGCGTCAGTGATAATTCATAGAGCCGTTTTAAATTCGACACATCAATTCATAATTTTTGAATAAAAACAGTCCTCTCTGCTAATAAGGCCATCATCCTCATTTTGTAAACACTAAAGAAACCCAAGTTTGCTCCCCACAAAGAACTTTTGGGAAGAAAACTCTGGGTCCACACTGCTAGGGCAGGGAATCTGAGAAGAGAAGCCAGAGTATGCAAAAGCCACTAACAACCTAAGACGGGATGTCATCAGGGCGAAATGACATCCCGTCTTAGGTTATTAGACACTGTGTCTCAGGAGAGTGGGGATTGCTATCTACGCACAGAGGGACACCAGCCATTTTGAGGTACAGACAGCATAGCCACCCCCCACCCAGGTCTGTGTGCATGTGTCCCTGCTCAGCCCCCATTCGTGTCCTCATCTGGTCCTGGCCAGTATAACACCAAGAAATAACCCGAGCCCTGAGCCCTTCGGTTTGAGGAAGGGATAACCAGCAGAGCCAGACATATTCTGTAATGTTCTCCCAGATAAGATTGCTCTGGCAATCTGGTGGGGCCTTTCTCACTGACATAAACACGAAAACCAAAATAGATACAACGCACCTCTGTTTACGAACATCATGAATTCCTGCTTGTGTGTTCTGAAGACGTCAGAACTATTTATAGACGGGTCTAGTAGGACCACTTTCCAAATGTCCATCTTAAAACCACCTGGTGCAAACCTTGGGTAACCCACTGCCTTGGACACACCATCACAGCGACTTCCCATTGAGAGACAGATGAAGAGAGGCCCAAGTGATTACGTGAAGAGATGGTTCTGTCTGCAATGCCTAAGGAACACAGTCAGTAAATGTCTACTGAATGAGGAGCCGCGGTGCTGCAGAAGGACGTATGGGTCTATGTGGAGGATCTATGTTCACTCTAATGCTGGGCTGGTTTTTCCTCTCACGTACCTTGGAAGCCGTATCTTCCCTCTATGCATTGGCTGAACTGTAAACCGTGCTGGAAAGTGATTACATTATCCACATCTGTTCCCAGCTTTCACTGTCCTAAAGAGCATTCACCAGCAAGAAGCCTTAACCCCGTGCGCTGCGAGGCCGTGCGTGCCTGCAAGTGTGCGGTGGGCAGTCAGCTGGGCTGTATCGCACTGTCTCTATCTCTCTGTCTCAGCTTGGCTTGACACGTTCTGAGCATGTAAACAGCCCAACTTTAATGTTTAACTCTGAGGACTGTAAAAATATCAGTCAGAGGCACAGACTGGAGCCTAGAGGATGAGAATTGATATACCACACGGGTCAGCTCCTATTCGACAGAGTCCCTAATTTTCCACCCCAAATCATACTGGAGGCCAGAGGAAAACATAGAACAGCATTCTGTCATCCTGACACACTAGATCTCCTACCTTGGGAAGAGCTCCAGTCCCCTGACCGCTGAGCTAGGTACCCAAACCCCACAAAGTTACATAGCACCAAGACCAAAGGACCCCCATGCCTCACCTGGCTCCTTTTGTTGTTTTTATTGTCCCAGGCACTGAGTGCTGGTCTGTGTTAGTGCTCACATGTGCCAACCTCTCACTCAAGCAAACCCCCCGTTTATCTGAGTCCTTCATTCTGCCACTCTCCACAGTTACTAATCTCTCTCAAAATATCCCATGTATGCAGCAGATGCCTCCCAGATCTGAAAAGCATGACCCAAGAGCCGAAAACAGGCGGAGCCTGGATTGGGAGAAGAAACTCTTCACGTCCTTTGCTCTACTAGGGCTTCACCTTCACACCGCAGAGTCCTTTAGTCACACTTGGAAGCGCTGAGCTGAGCCAGTCCTCTCTGTCCCAGCCAGAAGGAAGCTAGATAAAGAAAAAACAAAGTGCCTACAGAGGTCAAGCCAAAGCCCCAGAGGAGGGCCTAACGTGTGTCTTCAGCCCAAGGCTCTGTGCTCTTAGCAGCAGCCATTCAGGTAAGGGTTGCACCTATGCCTCTCCCAGAGACTCGGCCCACTCCATGCCTGCAGTTCAAAGGCAGCAGGATGACTTCCTCAACTATCAGCATCCACACCACGAAGCCAACCCCCTTAGATCTGCACAGCTTCCCACCTGAACATACGGGT
>NC_046160.1:6782430-6797430 GCF_011064425.1 Rattus rattus
ACCAGCTTATTATCCGGGGCCAGGTAAAGAGGGCTGAGAAGAGGCAAAGGCACAGGCCGAGACGCCAAGGGACTCCCTGAGTTTCCCGGCCCAAGGAAACACCTGCTAGCAAGAAGACTGCTTAACGTATGCTCGCCCCAGTCCTGGCTTAGTTCGCAGCTTGTCATGTTTCAGAATGACAATGGAGTCTAGTCCCCAGGATCTGCCTGCTCTCTGGGGTTGGCCAACCTCATGAACCCCCATCCCACCCCTTCCTTCCTCTTTCTCTGACATAAAGTACCAAATTAGAAATCAGGTATGCTGGTGGCTGAAGGCAAGTGGAATCACAACACTAGATAGGCAAGCATGGGTAGAGTTTTGTGCAAAATGAGCACTTGAGTTTAGATCTCCTTTTCCAGGCACGGCAGTGCACGATTGTAACACCTCGACCCGGCACTGAACAGGGCAGGGACAAGTGGATCCTGGACGTTCACTCACTGGCTGGACAATCTAAGGGGAAAAGTGAGCTTTGGATTCAGCGACAGAGCTAATCTAAAATAATAAGGTGGAAATGATGAAGGTTCCTGAAGGTGACCTCTGGCCTCCACACACACTTTCCCAGGTGCATGCATGAGCACATGCACACATACATGCACCAGTGAGGTGGTTACTTCTCTCATCCACCTCCCAGACTGCAAGTTCAGTGGCCGCTTAACTTTGCCTTCAAGGTCATGAAGATGACCTAGTCAACCTCCCGTGGCTCATGAGGTAGATATAAGCCTTCTGCTATTTCTCTAAGCCAATATAATTTCTGAATATCCTTATACCCACAGATGTACTTTCTGCCCTTGATCAAAGAAATTTATCTTTCCAGCAGAGACCATAACAGAAAGCCACAACTGGTCAACTGCAGAAAACGACTGACCATGAGGCGTCCAACTCCAAGGCACACATCAACAACACCATCCCTACATCTACGGCTCAGACAACACAGTTGAAGAGGGGTAGAAAGGCTGTGAGAGTCAGGGGATCTGCTATCACCCAATGTCTTCTATATACGACACGGAAGCTGCACTCACGAAATCTCAACAGTATGGCCACCTAAACATCACTCGAACAACGGCAACCCCAGATGACATTTCATCGTGCATGGGCGGAAATCTCACATGGCCCCATCCCTAAAGGAAGAGCTACAGACAATTAATGTTTGCTGAGAGAGAATCGATCTTCTCTAGAGACAGTCCCCTGATAGGTCATCCACTCCCAATAGGCCAACCCCCCCCAAAACACATAAGGGCAACATTAAAGGGGATCAGCCGGCTTGAGGAGGGGCATGGGAGGATGGGCATGGGAGGAGAGGTGTGGGAGGAGGGGCATGGGAAGGCTGGAGGAGGGACATGTTAGGAGACTTGTGAAAGGAGGGGCATAGGAAGAGGGATGCGGAAGGGGCTGGAGGAGGGGCGTGGAAGAAGGGATGTGGGAGGGGCTGGAGAAGGAGCGTGGGAGGAGGGGCTGGAGGAGGGGCTGGAGGATGGGCGTGGAAGAAGAAATGTGGGAGGGGCTGGAGGAGGGGGCTGGAGGAGGGCGTGGAAGAAGGGATGTGGGAGGGGCTGGAGGAGGGGCTGGAGGAGGGCCTGGAGGAGGGGCGTGGGAGGGGCTGGAGGAGAGGAATGGCGCAAACACTATATCATTTAAGAAAATTTTAAAACAGAAAGAAGGAAAGAAGGAAGGAAGGAAGGAAAAGAAAGAGGTTTGAAATAAAGCTAAAGGTCAAAAAAAAAGAGAAGAAGAAAGTGAGAAGGGAGAGAGGGAAGGAGGGAGGAGGGAGGGCCTTGAACCCCCAGGGAGGACTCTGGAACAGGCACTGTCGTGGACTCTCTCCTCCTCTGACTCCAACAATTGCCTTCTCTTTTCCGTCTGACTTTCCACCAGGAAGCCGAAGTTTTCTTTTTCCTTGGCTTCCAATCTGAGCTTTGGGCAGAACCATAAAATTCCTCAGTCATTTATGGACTGTTTTTTCCTTTATAGTGGGAAAGCACTAATCCTTCAGCCCTTAAATGTGATGTAATCCAGAAATATGTCCGTAAAGCAGAACTAGGTGCATCCTGACCCGTCAGAGCCCCGTCACAGTGAGGACCTGGTTGAAAAGTCCTCTAACAATCTTTACCTGTCACTGATAAATGACAACACCAAAGGCTGAAGTGTTGCTCTCTGGGAGAAAGAGTAAGCCCATCTGCACACCACCCTCCTCACTATTAGGTCGGGCGGGGGTGGGAGGGGATGGAGAGACAGTTTAGCTGTTAAGAGCACTGGCTGCTCTTCCAGAGGATCCCTGCTCATTCCCAGCACCTACACGGTGGCTCCAACCATCTGTAACTCTAGTTGCTGGGGCTATGAGCACCAGGCATTTACGTAATGCACAAATATACATATAAAATAATAAAATCATTTTAAAAACGTAAACGTCAGCGTCAGAAAGAGCCTTGCATCTGTACACCCCACTGTGAATGACTTTCCCAGACCTGAGGAAGTGGGGACTCTCAAATGAGCTCTGAGCTAGGAAAGGCTGGGAAGCCAAAGGACAAAGGACCAAAACCCAAAGTCAGTGTGCAAGGCAGCCCCAAGGGCTGTGCTCATATATCCGCAACCAAATACTGAGCTCCACCCTCACAGCAGAGTTTGCACCGTGCCTGGCCTTGGCCCATGTCACTCTATATGAACAGTCTCCAGAAGGGCAGAGTTGGCTTTCTTTGTAAATGTCATTGTCAATGGCACATCAAAGATGAGGTCTTAGAATGTCATCGCAAAGTCCTGCTAACCAGGACTCTGCCTGCCTGCACTGTCATCATACATAGAGAGCTATACAGCCCAAGCTTCTCTCTGCTCATGGAAGTCTACTTTGAGGCAAGGTCTCGCTACATATATATATATATCCTTGGCTGGCTTTGAGCTTATCAGGTAGACCAGGCTGGCTTTGAACTCACAGAGATCCACTTGCCTCCATCTCTACAGTACTGGGACTAAATTCGACCATCACTACACCTAACTGGGACTCTTCTTTTAAAAAGAATACAGGCCAGATAGTGGTGGTGCGCACCTTTAATCCTAGCAGTGGCGGGTACATCTCTGAGTTTGAGGCCAGCCTGGTCTACAGAGTAAGTTGCAGGACAGTCAGGGCTACACAGAGAAACTCTATCTTGAAAAACAAGCAATCCAAAAACAAAAAAAAAAAAAAAAAAAAAACAACCAATCAACAGCAAAAACAAACAAAAAAGAACAGGTGATTAGCCTTTCTGATAAAAAGGAAAAAACTAGCAAAGATAGATAGATAGATAGATAATAGATAGATAGATAGATAGATAGATAGATAGATAGATAGATAGATAGATAGACAGGCAGGCAGGCAGAAAGGCAGGCTGACAGTGACTTTCTGTACTGTTGCTGTGAGTGACAGGATGAAGAGTGTGAGAAAGTTGACTCCTAGGTGATACCCAGAGTTCTCAGTACTGTCCCACCAAACAGTGCGGCAGGATGCTTGAGGGTTTGTGAATACTGCTCACATTCTGGTCATCTAGGGAAAGTAGAAATCAGACAGAGGCACTCCTTGAATCATGGTGGATGAAGGCAAAATACCACATCCTCTGAAGTCAACAGCTGAAGAAGCAAAGCTGTCCTGGGTTGGCTGGAATGCAGTCAATGCTGGGGAAACTCACCATACACTACAGGGCAGGAACACTGAACTCTAACCCTGAAAGACAATGGTTCTACTAGGAACCGGGAGGCACCACTATCTGATGTTGAATGCCACTTGCAAGGTCTTTGAGAAATGAGGGCTCTTGGAAAACAGGAAGTTTCCATTCATAGGGGCATGTCTGCATCCTTGGCTGTTACACAGCCAGTACTGAGGAGTGGGCAGGCAAAGAAGGATGTTACATGCATGTAAATCTGACCCATCCTTTCTGAGCTTTAGGACCAAGACCGAGCTTTAGGACCGAGACTAATAATGTCAACTCCTCTGGGAAACCTTTCCCTGTCTCTCCCTGGACAGCCCTAACATGGTGGCTTTTATGCAACTGTTTGAGATGGAAAGTTTGAGGTGCCAAGAGCAGGGAGCCCCTCTTTTTTATCTGTTCACCTCCACCTCACTCACCCTGAAGCAGTCTGCGTGAGAAGCCCTTCCAGGACACTGTCTTTTTACCTGCCCTAAATTAGAGCTTACAATAAGAATCAAGATCATATGGGTAAAGTACCTGTGTGACTCTAAGGACCAGAGTTCGGATCCCCAGAGTCCATGTGAATGTCGGGCAGATATAGTGGCTGCCTATAATGCCAGCATCTAGGAGGCAGAAGCACAGGATTCCAAGAACAATGTGGGACTAGCCAAGTAGGTACACCCCGTGCAAGTGAGAGATTCTTCTTCAGCACAGAAGGCGAGAAAAGACCAAGGAAGACACCAGGCATTAAGCTCTGCTCACATACATTCACACACACACATCTGCACATTAACCCCTCATACAATACACCCTCATACATGTGAATGCATACACACATATACATGCAAAACTAAAAACAAAACAAAAGCCCGCCCCCAGGTTTTAGAAACTCACTTATCTGCGTATACAAGGCATCATGATCTGATCCACATATCAGTGCTTTCGAGTATCCTAGAAGCATTCTATCTTTGAATTTAAAATTGACAGGTCAGGTTTATTTGAGTTAGAGCTGGAATGTCTCTAAGTGACTGAGTTCAACCCCAGGAAAGAATGATAGCAAGAAAATGAGAGAGAGAGAGAGAGAGAGAGAGAGAGAGAGAGAGAGAGAGAGAGGAGAGAAAGATTAAATTTGAAAAGGACAAATAAACTAAAATCCAGATCCCATTAAAGGGGAATGTGTCAACCTGATTGAGAAGAAGGCTACCTCTCTGGCCAGCAAAGAGGACAAACGGCATCTGAGTATTTATATACATTAGTATCACGCACGAGCCCACACACACACACACACACACACACACACACACACACACACACACACACACACACGTGCACACACACATGCCCCATACTAAAAGTGGAATCGGTAGTCTCTATTACAAGCATCTTAAGATTGGAAGATTCCGCCTGCCAAGAGGGACTTCTCCTCACATCTTGCTCCCCCGGTGACCAAAGATGTACCAGTCTTTTCAAATGAGGGTTCAACAAGTCATTATGGGGGTCCCCATTGTGCCAGCCCTCTGGCGGAACAGAGCAGGACCCAGCACAAAGTTGAGGCTGGCATGCACCCTGGCGGGGGCCAAGAATCAAGCTGTAAATTCCCTTCATGGGGGCCTAACTTGCCCTCTAGGCATTAGAGGGTTCCTCAGCCCAAGCCTAGGCTGCAAAGTCCCCTCCCCCGGGGACATCCACATGACTCCACTCCCTCCTCCCCTGCTGGTTTCAGAACCTTGCCTTATCTGTCTTCCTCCCCGTTTCCCTGAAATAGTGGACTGTAAGGAGTCTGCACACAGTCAAGATAAGCAGCGATAAAGAGAAACTCTTAAAGAGCCATGTAGGGATAAGGGAGGCTGGAGCTCGCGCTCCCCTGAAGGCAGGGTGGAGCTTCTAGTGCGTCTGTATCCTAGACGCAAATTTAAACCTTCACCTCAGGAATGTTCAGAGTGATGCAGACAGTTTGGCTAAGAAACCTAAATGCTGACAAAGCTGGGAAATGAGTCTGAGTCTGGTGCTTACCGGGAGACAGCATCTCGCCTCTGTACCCTCACTTACACGCCACGGATGAAGATACCACTCCTTCCCCAATTCCCAAAGTGATCCTCGTTAGAATTTAGATGTGTGTGAGACATTTTCTTTTTTTTTTTAAGGGTCTACAATCCAGTCTAGACCCAGTGTGACTGTCCCCCTTCATGTTCAAAGACCTCTAAGCCCAGAGAGGTTACGCTTCTCCCCTAAGATCACAGAGGCAGCGTTAGGCTGTTGAAAAATAAAGACGCTAGCTGTGAACGCAGTGCCCTGTGACTATATACTGGCCGAGAAATGCTTGAAAGCAGGCGGCAAATACACACTTGGCAAACCACAGCCACTTCCTATGCAAGTCATTATGATGAGAACTACCATCTGTCTAAGAAGTAGCCCTTAGATGAAAGGCAACCCCTAAACCCACGCGACAGTCAGACACACAGAATTCAATCAAGCGGCCTCCTGAACAACATAATCAGCCTCAAACCACAGCCGTCACGATTTACATTTCACAATGGAGTTCTAATAACCAACGTTTTTGTGTGCTTATCGTACGGCAAGCATTTTCTAAGCACTGTGTATACACTCCGCTATTTATTCCAAACAACACACTTAGATAGATACTGCAGGCTTTTGTGCTCCAGATGAAGAAATAAAAGAGGTTATGCAATTGGTCTGTCAGTCAACTGGTTCAGCAGCCAGGGAGGGGAGCAGACTAGAGCCCACATCCTTCTAACACAAACCTGGAACTCTGCTAGCCATGGCGTTACCTGCTTCAACATCTGGCCCTCTGCTGCCTCCCTCACAACCTTCAAGTTTTAAAATACATATTCATTAATAATTACAATATCAGAAACTGTGTGATTTCGAGTCTTCTGCTTGGCTTTTTTTTTTTTATCAACCAAATACAGCCTTAATAAGTAATGAAGTAATGGCAGACTGGGCTATAGGTCATTTGTAAGGCATTTGCCTAGCATACGTGAGTACTTGGGCCTCGGCACCAAAAACAGCAATGTTGTTATTACTATAGTTGCAACTTTCAAGGTGATGCTAGATTATGAATAAATGGTTGAAAATCACCTCGAAGTCAAAAGACTTTTCCCCTGCTTTTTCAAATTTTAAAGGGTGTGTATTTCCACAAGCTTTGAAAATGTAATTTTAACATCACACTGTAATGTCTTATGGAAGGAAGGAAGGAAAATACTCCAGCAGAAATCACAAAAGAGCGTACACTGCTTAAGTAGCTTATGCTAAATTTCTATCTAAGCAACCCAATATCTGTGCACGAGACAGTATGGCAAACCATGGCACCGAAAGCAGGACTGTTCCTGTCAGAATTCCTGCCTGCCTCTGCTGGACAACAGACAGGAAGCACCCCACCATAAACGGCCTGACGCACAGGGTCCAAACAGAGGCAGACGGCAGACAGACACCAGAATAACTGTAAAGAACTAGAGCTGGGAGCTGCCCAGAAAGAGGAGGGTTGGGGTGGGTGTTCCAGGACTAGGGCTATACAGAGCGAAGCAAAGGGAGAACATGATGAACCAGGCTTTATCAGGAAGGGTCCTGCCTGGGAAGTCAAGGGAGCCACAGGGCAGAGAACAAAAGGGGGTGGGTGTATCCCCATAGATCCTGGAGGGCTGACCAGGTGAAGACAATGGGATCTGTTATCCAGGCTGGGAGGAGGACAACCCCCTGCCCTGAGGAGGAAGGTCTCTGCTACCATGATCCTACAGACCTCACACAAATTCCTTGGAGCCCCAATAAGATCTTCTTTCTAAACTAACAATCAGGGGGAAGCTTGAGCAGGCACTGTATAGCTTTGTGGAGCAGAACCCTGACAGTCCCTGGGAGGGGAGGTGCAGTGTGGGGTCCCATGGCAAATGACAGGATAATGATGAACTCAACCTCCCACCCTGGGATGGCTGATGTCTGTTATCAACTTGACAGGATGTAGAATCATCCAAGACAAACCTCTGAACGTGTCTCTGAGGGAGTTTCTGAAGACACGCTGACTGTGGAAACACCATGGGACCCCAGTTTAAATAAAAGCAAAAGGGGAGGTGAGCACCAACACTCATCTCTCTCTCTACCTCCTGACCTCAGATACAATGTGACCAGATGTCTTATGCTCTGGCCGCCATGTTGGATTTGTCCCTCAAAGAATGAGCCAGCATAAACCCGTCTTCCTCAAGTTGCTGTCATGGTTAGTTTCCATTATCAACTTGACACGGTCTAGAATCACCTGGGAAGACAGTCTCAACTTAGGATCGTCTGGGTCAGGTTGGGCTGCTAGCAGGTCTATGGGTGTTATCTTATGTCACTTGAGGTGGGAAGACCCTGAATGTGGGGCCCTGGAGTTGAAGACAAGCAGAAAGAGCACTGAGCACAGCACCCAAGTATCAACCCGGAGCTCTCTGCTCTCGACTGCCGACACCGCATAGCTAGCTAGTAATCCCTGCAGGCTTGACATCCTCGACTCCTGCACTGATGGACGGAAACCTTTAATTGTGAGCCAAATAAACCCTTCCTCCTTTACGTAACTGTTGTCAGGAGACTCTAACACAGCAATAGGAAATGTAGCCAAGACAAATGTAGCAAAGCCAAGCTTTGGTCAGATACTTTGTCATAACCACAAGAAAAAGTAACCAATAAACATCTTAGGGCAGAGGTGATCACTGCCATTTTATGGCTGTGGAAGGGAGCTGCCAATCAAAACCATCTCGATTCTGATTGCTGCTAGAATTATTTTAACAAAAGGTTAAATAAATATCTCTCCTTTTTCCAAGAGGACAAGGACGACAAGCCATTCCTGCTCACGGTCATGCATAATTATCAGGGATGTGGGGAACACAGATAGATCCAGGACACCGCTGTAAAACTAGAAGGCCCCTCCAGCTATATTTTATTTACAGGAAAACAACAGATACTTTCTTGGCATAAGTATGTCACATGTAATATTTAGGGTAAGCTTTTTGGCTTAAAAATGCATTTGCTGCTTATCTGAAATTCAAATTATCCAGGCACCCTATATTTCAACTGGAATCAGGGCTCTGCACAGGCACAAGAAAAAAGATGGATATTTCAGGGGAGCAAAGGAGACAAAGGAAGGAGCTCCTGGCTGCCAGAAAATACCTGACAAAAGCAGCTTAAGGAAGGAAGGGTTTATTTTGGTTCACGGTTTGAAGAAACACTCATCATGACAGAGACACACGCTGGCCAGAGCCTAGGCAAGTGGCCGCATTGCATTTGCAGTGAGGAAGCATGGAACAAAGAATGCTGGTCCTCAGTTCATTCTATCCTGTTTTACTCTCTCTGGGACCCCAGGTCCTGGAACAGTGCTGCCTACATTTAAGGTCAATCTTCCATTCCAATTAGTCTAATCTAGAAACCCGCACAGGTATGTCCAGAAGGTTGACAATGCTAACTACCACAAACTGTTTTTATCTTCTTCGGGATATTGGTGTTGGGGATGTAGCTCAGTGACAGAGTGCTTGCATTTATTTATGGGGCAAAAAGATAGGTTAATCGCAGCTGCTCATCAGTAGGGCAGGCACAGAGGCATTTCTTAAATGTCCAAGTTCTTTAATGTAATTTTATCTACTTTAATTCTCACTGCAATAGTGCTAATAGGACAATTATTAACACTTCCTATAAATTAACAAACCAAAGTTTCAAGATGCTAAGTGAACTTTCTCCACCCTGTAAAAACAGAACAGGTTTCTGATTCCAGAGCCCCTACTCCAGACCCTCTACTCCAGACCCCCTACTCTAGAACCCATACTCTAGAACCCATACTCCAGTCTCCTCTTCCTGGTTAACCCTGAATACTTGCAAGGAAGGAAAGGACTTCATATGGATGAAAAGGAGAAGAAAAGCCAATGTCTGAGAAGAATCCTCAATGGCCGTCAGAAGAGCAATTTGCCATATGTATTTCCTTTCTTCACAGGTAATTATCCAAAATGCAGGCCAAGCTTTAAAGACCACCATAACAGCTAAGTTAAAGTCGAATGTCTGTTCTTGGGCGAGCACGATGCCCTGGCTGGTCTCCAGTGCTTTTCTGTTGTTATTTACTTGTTTGTTCTTGATTTTTTTTTTACTTAGTTTTGTATTTTCAACTATTTAGCTTAGCATCTACGTAGTAGGTTTCACCACAGTATTTTATTTTATATGCTTGTTTCTTTATTGAGACAGTTCGAGCTGCAGCCCAGACTGGCTTGGAACTTGCAGCAAAATTCCTACCTCAGCTTCCCAAGTGCAGGCTTAGAAATGTGTACCGCCACCCTCCCTCCGTGCAACTGTTTCCGCCTGAGGAACTCCAACACTGTGGTCTAAAGCAATGCTTACTTTCTAAACGAAGCATCTCCCATCTCCGGGCACTGCCCAAATTTAAGCCACTGTGTGTCCAGTGCTAGAGCTTGGGTTTCTGTAAGAGAGCCAAGCAAGGGAAATGGAGGCAGATGTTCCAAACTTGCGAAATGCAACAAACACCTAGACTGCACCAGGGGTGGGGGGCTTCAAACCTCAGTGACTGCACTAGGCACACCAGCTAAGGCAGGTGACGCTCAGGACAGAGCATAGCACTGTGAGAGAAATGTGTAGGTGTGTTCTGCCTCTTCTGCGCCAGGAGACAAGTAGATATCAGCAATTTGAGCTTTGAGAGGGGGGTGCAGTTGAGATTAAATTACAATTGCAGTGGAAACACACAAACCAACGCCGATCAGCAATTAGCACATAAACCACACATTCATGGACACAACTTAGGTCGCAACGAGATGGAATGAGTAGTCATGCAGTCATTCAGCCAACCGGCGAGGCAGCTACTCGTGAAGTGTGCACTGCACACTTCCTGTGTTCTAGAAACTTTTCCAGGGGGAAGAGGCCGAATCAAGTCCCTCACTGTACGTCCAACTCTTAGTCATTAAGCAATCTAGTGTGAAGACTGGCCTCAATCCCCATGGTGGGTTGTTTTATTTTTTAAACTTCTCGAAAAGCTGATTGGGATAGAAAATGGTTCTCTATCAATAACGCGTTCTTCATGAACCTGAACTGAACTGGTTAAATTCCTGAATCTAAAGAATCGTGCATGGGCGTTGGAGCCAGCTGGGCCTGCATTGGTGGTGCTCGTGATGAAACCCAGGGCCCCTTGCATTCTAGCCTGGGTGAGCTCTCGACCAGCGAGCTGTGCTCTTCACCCTGGCCCTGGCTTTGAGCTCTAGGATACATTTTGACTGAGTGACACTAGGCAGAGCACATGAGCCTGTGACACCAAGCTCTGCACCTCTGGCATGGGAAGCACAGTTGCCTCAGAGAACCACTGCCAAACCTACGTGTCCCACCGCCCTGTGTCTAAGTCCCTTAAACATTTCCCACAAGTCTCTGCCAATTAGCAGCTCCCACATCATCTCCTTCCCCATGAGTCCCCTCACTTCTTCAGAATCCCTCTTTCACAGAAGGATGCTATTTTTGATTTTCCAAGTGGTCCACTTGAGGATGGTTCATTTTTCCTTTTATCTAATTGTGACACACACACACACACACACACACACACACACCATAAAACCAAGATGTGTATACATATGATATACACACACAAAGCCACAGAGCACTACACATACACACACACACACACGCACACATACTAAAGCCAAGGTGTGTATACATGTGATACACACACACACACACACACACACACACACTCATCATAAAGCCAAGGTGTGTATACATATGATACACACACACACACACAAAGCCACAGAGAGCACTATACACACACACACACACACACACACACACACACACACAAAGCCACATAGCACTAGTTCTTGATGTTACAAAACTACTAGTATTTATGATAAAAATACATCTGGGAAATGTCTGACTACGCAGAGGTAAACAACTCCCTTTGCTTGGGGGTGTGGTCATCATCTGTGTGTATGTGTGTGTGAGAGAGTGTATAAAGTGTATGTGTGTGTGTGAGTGTATGTATGTGTGTGAATGTGATGTGAGTGTGTGTAGGCCAGGTTGATGCCGTGGTCTTCCTCAAGGGTTCTACACTTTTCTATTTCCAGACAGGGTCTGTCACTGAACCTGGAACTCACTCATTAGGCTAGTGTGGCAGGATATCAAGGTCTCGGGACTTCCCATCTCCACCTCCCCAACCCTGGGACTACAGGCACACACTGCCAAGGCCAGCATTCTACATCGGTCCTAGTGGAGCAAATGGGTTCTAATGCTCTCACAGCAAGCACTTAACTGAGCTATCTCATCCCCCAACCCTGGTAGGTTTCCACCATCTCTGGTACACTAAGGTGCATCTGACTTGGTAACATTTCTCAGCCTCCTTGATCCCTGCAAACTGAAAACATCACACGGCTCCCACCCCTTAAAAGACAGTCCAGCAAACGCTGGTTACTGGTATAGTCCACCCCTAACGGCTGACGGATGAGTCTCTAAGCTAACTAAAATGACTGAAGCAGCCATCGATATAAACAGCAAAGAGTCATCTTACAATCTACAACTTCTTCTTGCTTCCTGGTTTTTGTTTGTCTGTGGTTGCTGTTGTTGTTGTTTAAGAATATACCTAAGAGTTCTATGGCTCAGTAATACACAAAAAGAGATCATTTTAAAACTAAACTTCTTTTATGTGGTCCTTGGACTCTAGGTAGGGAAGCAAGCTGTGAAAGGTCGCTTTGTAGTCTTCCAACAATGGGGAAAGAGAGGCAGAAAACCAAAACTGGGCTATTTTCCAGAGCAAGCAACTTTGGGGGAATAAAAGAGACAAAATATTAAGGATTGAGCATAGCCAAAACTCAAAATGCAGGGTTCTAGAGGCCCAACATGGCGGTTGTCAGCCGGAGCCCGAAGAGCATCCGGCCATGCTGGCTCCCGCCTTACGTGTGTGGAGTGCACCTGAGGTACTGTAGACATCGTAGCAGCCCACCCAGCTCTGCAGAGGTCGGTCTGGGTGTCGCCACAGTCCGAAGTCACGGTCTCAGGTGCAAGCTTACAAACCAGTGCATTTCAGATTCTCCTTGATAAACATGGCGTCTCCTATTAGGCTATTTTCTTACAGGACATGGTGCCGGGCACACAAGGCATTCAGTAAACATCCGCCGAATGGATGAAAGGAAGGGCAGGATAATGAATGACCGCTCCACTCCGGCCGCTGCCCAGCATCTTCTGTGTGGCACGCCGCCTTCCTTTCCGCTCCGAGGGTAAGTTTCTCAGAGCACCCACCCTGAGACAGGTGGATTACAAGATGGGCAGATGGGAGCTCCTACAAGGCAGACGTGGAACAGGAGCCTCTCGGTCCCTCCACTAACTGGCGAGTGGGCTTCCCAGACTTCCCGAAGAGCTCACACTCCGGAGAGCCATCAGATGGGTGAGAAAACGCTTCCCATTCACGAGGCTTCCCATCTGCCCAGGAAGAAGGCTGGCAAGACGGGACGCTACTGTCCGAAAAACATCCCAACAGCTCTATTCTAGGTGGATGTGGGTAAAAGCCAAGCATACCCCCGTCCCCAGATAATAAATTCTAGATTCACCCACAATATTTTTTCCACCCCCTTCCTAAGTTGGTTACATCTTTGGCCTTAAGTACTTCCCAGATCCGAGCTCAGAGAGTACACTCCTAGGCTACCAAATAAAGGTGCCTCCTTCCTTCCTCCACTTCCAAATTCTGGCTGGGGTTACAGGCAAGCGGCACCACAGCTGACCTCCAGAACACTTCAAGGTGAGGATGGGAAGAGAGGGGAGGCCGGAAGACACAGCGGCACTGAGGTTTGGTGGCAGGCTCGAGTTTCTCTTCTGGGCAGGTCTGAGTCTAAACCTGTTCCCTCTGGAGTTTCTATTTTGTTTGGATGTGGGTGAGTTACAATGACACAGCCTGCTTCCTGTCCTCTTGGCCCTCTCAGCGCAGCGAAGGCTTTTGGCCACTTCGCATGGTTTCTGTCAGAAAACTAAATTTCAGCCAGGTGCAGCCCCGCTGATTAACGTTATAATAGATCGTAATTACTTAACAAGCCCATCTATACCCAGAGGAACTCCGGAGAGAAACGTGTTTTGCCAAGTGAAGCTTTTATTTATGTAAAACAGAGCAGTTGTGCTCCGAGTTCTCGCAGCCTGTGGAAAGCCCACGGAAGCTGCAGAGGTGTACTGCAATGAGTTCCGGGGGTTCGGGGCTGGTGTCTCAAAATCTCAGATGCTGCCAACTGTAAGGAATTTTTGTTTTGTTTTATTTTGTTCTGTTTTGTTTGGTCTTGCGTGTAGCTAGCAACCCTAGTGAGAATTTAAACTTGATTTTAAACTCTGCAAACAAGGACGAGTGGCCTTTCTGTGTTTCTTTTTACCACAGCTCCTTGCACGGGCCCCGGGTACCCAGAGGGTGCGTACCTCCCACTTTTTAGTAACTTCAGACTTCATAAAAAGTCTTTGGTAGAGAGCATATTGACCTGTGGAAATAACAGAGCATTCTCCTGTCACAATCTTCAAAGACTTCCATAAAATTAGTCTTTCCTTCCTCCCCGATCTCAACTGTACAAAGGGACTGTTTGCACAAACCCATAAATGGGTGCATCTCTGAACCCTCGTCCGAGAACCTTCCTTTTGCAGGAGATAAGAGATCGGTGAATGCAGAGAACCAGAACAGGACAGATAACGCGGGCCTGCGGAGTGCTCAGCTCGCAGTGCGCCAGCTGTATCACACCCTCTTCCAGCATGTCTCGAGGATCATTATGAAAACAAAGAAGAAACGAGCTTAAGAAGCAATTGGAGTAGAGGCCTACAGCAAAGCAGTGCTCGCCAGACATGCGAGGGTGGCAGCACCTGTGAACTCACAGTGGCTATGACTATATGAACAGGATCAAGCCAGACAAGAGCCTGGCATGGGTGGGGAGGGGCTTGTGAAGCCCCACCCCTAGCTGAGATGATTGATGGCCTCTGGAGAGAGAGGAAGTCAGATTTCCTCGGGGGATGCAGCCAGTAAGAGGTTACCTATCCTCTCATAGGTGGGTCTATATCCACACACCCAGGCAGCCCTAGAGGTGGACTCAGGGAGTTTGTAAACAGAATGCATGAAATTGGGAGAGGAAAGGAGTGGGTTCGGTGGGAGAAGACTTGGAGGGGAGGGAATGGGAGAGGAGAGAGACACATGGTAGGTGTGTGTGAAGTTCTCAAACAATAAAACAGGATACGAAAAAAATAAATAAACTCAAATGCTTGCCATTCTAGTCTTCTGAAACATGTATCAAGCTTCCATATTCCCTAGGAGCAGGAACGGCGCCACACA